>NC_135965.1:48468248-48668248 GCF_053455715.1 Rhinoraja longicauda
AGAAGGATGAGAGGAGATCTTATCGAAACATATAAGATTATTAAGGGGTTGGACACGTTAGAGGCAGGAACAATGTTCCTAATGTTGGGGGAGTCCAGAACAAGGGGCCACAGTTTAAGAATAAGGGGTAGGCCATTTAGAACTGAGATGAGGAAAAACATTTTCAGTCAGAGAGTTGTGAATCTGTGCAATTCTCTGCCTCAGAAGGCAGTGGAGGCCAATTCTCTGAAAGCATTCAAGAGAGAGCTAGATAGAGCTCGTAAGGATAGCGGAGTCAGGGGGTATGGGGAGAGGGCAGGAACGGGGTACTGATTGGGAATGATCAGCCATGATCACATTGAATGGCGGTGCAGGCTCAAAGGGCCAAATGTCCTCCTCCTGCACCTATTGTCTATTGTCACACACTAGGGACAAGTTTACGATTTTTACCGAAGCCAATTAACCTACAAACAGGTATAAGCGTAAATTGTCCCTAGTGTGTGTAGGATAGTGTTAGTGTGCGGGGATCGCTGGTCGGCGCGGACCCGGTGGGCCGAAGGGCCTGCTTCCGTGCTGTATCTCTAAACTAAACCTTTGCCACTAAAACTTTTCACAAGTATTCCTTCCTAAAAGCCATTGAAATGGATCGTCCCAACTTCTCTGCATTAGAGACTCCAGTACTTTGTTTCCATTTTTAAAAAGGGGACTTTATGGGAAGATGGATGAAAAAGCTCTTAAAAAATCACAAGACCCCCCATGCATGAGAAAGATGCAGCAATAAATCTTTCACACGACGACTTGTGAAATTACAAGGAGCACCATAAATAATCCACCTAATGCTGTTTTAGTCAGATCTCCGTTGCTAACGCGATCCGGTAATGCCTCTCGGCTTGACAAGTGGGTGAGTTGAAGTCGGTGTAAACAGCTGGTTGGCAATCTTGCTATTTCCTAATGCCTCATTCATTAGCCAGTGCCCCCACTTAGTGCTGTGTTTTTGGCAGCAAGTTGAACATCGACACAACCCTTGCTACGAGAATGACCTGCTTTCTCTTCAGCGTTTATACAAATGTCACCAAATGGCGTGTACAATATACACCGATCAGCCAAAACGTTCTGACCACTGGCAGGTGAAGTGAATAACATTGATCATCTTGTTACAATGGCACCTGTCAAGGGGTGGGATATATTAGGCAGCAAGTGAACAGTCAGTTCTTGAAGTTGATGTGTTGGATGCAGGAGAAATGGGCAGGAGTAAAGACCTGAGCGACTTTGACAAGGGCCAAATTGTTCTGGCCAGACGACTGGGTCAGAGCATCTCTGAAACAGCAAGGCTTGTGGGGTGCTCCCGGTCAGCAGTGGTGAGTACAGACCAACGACAGTGGTCCGAGGAGGGACAAACCACAAACCGGCGACAGGCAGGGTGTTGGGCGCCCAAGGCTCATCGATGCGCGAGGGCAACGAAGGCTATCCTGTCTGGTCCGAACCGACAGAAGGTCGACTGTGGCACAAGTCACAGGAAATGTTAATGGTGGTCACAGGAGGAATGTGTCACAATACACAGTGCATCGCACCCTGCTGCGTATGGGGCTGCACACGGAGGACCAACAGCATATTAGGCAGGTGGGCATAATGTTTTGGCTGGTGGGTGTATATTCTAATTGCCATATGTCAGCATTGAAGGGGATTAGCAGCATGGTAATATCATGGTAATATTAAATGCATGGCTTTAAGGTGAGGGGGGGAAAGCTTAAAGGAGTTGTACAGCCCAGATTTGTTTTACACAGAGGGTGGTGGGAGCCTGGAACGTGCTGCCAGGGGTGGGGGTGGAGGCCGGTACGATAGTGGTGTTTAAGAGGCTTTTAGACGAACATATGGATATGCAGAGAATGGAGGGATGTTTAGTTTCGTTTAGAGATACAACGCGGAAACAGGCCCTTCAGCCCACTGAGTCCGCGCCGACCAGCGATCCCCACACACTAACACTATCCTACACACACTAGGGACAATTTTACATTGATACCAAGCCAATTAACCTACAAACCTGTACGTCTTTGGAGTGTGGGAGGAAACCGAAGATCTCGGAGAAAACCCACGCAGGTCACGGGGAGAACGTACAAACTCCGTACAGACAGCTCCCGTGATCAGATCATAAGGTCATAAGTAATAGGAGTAGAATTAGGCCATTCGGCCCATCAAGTCTACACTGCCATTCAATCATGGCTGATCTATCTCTCCTAGCCCCATTCTCCTGCCTTCTCCCCATAACCACTGACACCCGCACTAATCAAGAATTTATCTATCTCTGCCTTAAAAATATCCATTGACTTGGCCTCCACAGACGCCTGTGGTAATGAATTTCACAGATTCAGTATCGAACTCGAGTCTCCGGCGCTGTACGGCAGCAACTCTCCCGCTCGGTTTTCTCCCACACTCCAAAGACGTACAGGTTTTTAGGTTAATTGGCTTGGTGTGAATGTGAAATTGTCTCTGGTGTGTGTGGGATAGTGTTAGTGTGCGGGGATCGCGGGTCGGCACGGACTCGGTGGGCCGAAGGGCCTGTTTCTGCGCTGTATCTCTAAGCTAAACTAAATATCCCTCCGTTCCCTGCATATCCATGCGCCTGTCCAAAAGTCTCTTAAACACCAGGATCGTATCTGCCTCCATCCCTGGCAGCTCGTTCCAGGTCCCCCACCACCCTCTGTGTGGAAAGAATCTTACCCTGTACAACTAAACTAAAAGTTGTCGGGAAAATGTGGAGTGTGACTGATTCATTTCAACGTTACAAATGCAAAAAGTTACATTTGAGTCGGTTCTTGACTTATCGCCTGAAGGACGAGTCTCGTCTAGTTCATTGTCACGTGCACCAAGGTACAGTGAAAAACTTTTGTTGCGTGCCAGCCCGTCAGCGGAAGGTCAATACATGATTACAATCGGGCCATTTACAGTGCATCGATACAGGACAAAAGGAATAACGTGAATAGCGTTTAGTGTAAAATAAAGTCCAATAAAGTCCGATCAAAGGTTCTCCACTGAGGTAGACAGTTGTTCAGGCCAGCTCTCTAGTTGCTGGTAGGATGGTTCGGTTGCCTGATAACAGCTGATAAAGAAGAAGAGTCCAGACCCGAAACATCATTAAGTTGAGCAGCGGTAGAGTTGCTGCCTCACAGCGCCGGAGACCCAGGTTCCATCCCGACTATGGGTGCTGTCTGTACAGAGTTTGTATGTTCTCCCCGTGACCTGCATGGATTTTAGACAGACAATAGGTGCAGGAGGAGGCCATTCGGCCCTTCGAGCCAGCACCTCCATTCAATGTGATCATGGCTGATCATTCTCAATCAGTACCGCGTTCCTGCCTTCTCTCCATACCCTCTGACTCCGCTATCCTTAAGAGCTCTATCTAGCTCTCTCTTGAATGCATTCTGAGAATTGGCCTCCACTGCCTTCTGAGGCAGAGAATTCCGCAGATTTACAACTCTCTGGGTGAAAAAGTTTTTCCTCATCTCAGTTCTAAATGGCCTACCCCCTATTCTTAAACTGTGGCCCCTTGTTCTGGACTCCCCCAACATTAGGAACATGTTTCCTGCCTCTAACGTGTCCAACCCCTTAATAATCTTATACGTTTCGATAAGATCTCTCATCTTTCTAAATTCCAGTGTATACAAGCCTAGTCGCTCCAGTCCTTCAACATATGACAGTCCTGCCATTCCTGGAATTAACCAAAATTTTCTCCGAAATCTTCGGTTTCCTCCCACGCTCCAAAGACGTGCATGTTTGCAGGGGCTTGATCGCCCCGACGAGGAAGGCCCGAACGCCGCCAGCTACGGGAGTCAATGATCGTCCCGTCAACGGAAGGTTCGAGGCCCCCGACTGCTGGAGGACAAAGAAGGGGAGAGATTGACCTTGTTTTCGCCTTCCATCACAGTGAAGAATGTGGAGGAGTCACTGTGGGGGATGTTCATGTTAAAATGTATTTTGTGTGTCCTGTTGATTTTTACTGTTGTTTGACTGTACGGGCAAATGAAGTCCCTCGTATGTTGCAAAACGTACTTGGCTAATAAAGTATGATTGTGATTGTGAGGTATGTTGGGTCGGTATAAATGTATAAATGGTGTAGATGTAAATTGTCCTGAGTGTGTGTAGGATAGTGTTAGTGTGCGGAGATCGCCGGTCGGCGCGGACACGGTTGGCCGAAGGGGCCTGTTTCCGCGCTGTATCTCTAAACTAATCAAAGCAGAACTAATCCAGCACTTTGTGTCTTGTTCTGTAAACAGGTAACTGCAAATCACTGTGTCCATATTTGAGTGCTCTGATAACAACCTGTCCCTAAATACCACCAAGACCAAGGAGCTGATCATTAACTTCCGTAGGTCACACAACGGGGAATACGCTCCGATCTTTATCAACGGGGACAGTGTGGAGAGAGTGTCCAGCTTCAGGTTTCTGGGCACTCACATTTCGGAGGACCTAACATGGTCCAATAACACTGCTGCGCTGGTCAAGAAGGCACAGCAACGACTGTTCTACCTGAGAACACTGAAAAAGTCTGGTCTACCCCAACAACTGCTGATGACTTTCTACCGCTGCACCATAGAGAGCATCCTAACACATGGCATCTCTGTGTGGTACCTCAGCTGCACGGAGGCAGAGAGGAAAGCTCTTCAGCGGGTAGTCCATAGAGCTCAGAGGACCATCGGAACACAGCTACCAGCCTTGGAGGGCATCTACAACACACGATGCCTCAGAAAAGCCACCAGCATCCACAAAGACTCTTCACACCCCTGCAACAGTCTGTTTCGAACTTCTACCATCGGGCAGACAATACAAGGCCTTCTATGCCCGCACCTCCATCCTTGTAGGATCAAGCTCCTACAAACATGCACGTCTTTGGAGCGTTGGAGGAAACCGAAGATCTCGGAGAAAATTTCGGTTAATTCCCGGAATGGCGGGACTGTCATATGTTGAAGGACAGGAACAGCTTCATCCCCAGGGCCATAGCTGCTATGAACCGGTCCTGCTGAGCCGGATGGTCACATCTCACAGTGATCCGGCACAGACCTACTTGCACTTTATTCTGTTTTAAAACCGTTTTAATTTGTTTCATTGGGTTGTTTAAATTAATACTGACTAGCTAATTAATTTATTGCATCATACGGGAGGCGCGTTCCCAATCTCGTTGTACCCCTGTACAATGACAATAAAGATATATTCTATTGTATTGTATTGTATTGTATTGTTTTTATTTGAATAACAAATAACCAATATGAAGGTATCACAAAATGCTGGAGTTAAGGGCCTGTCCCAGTTAGGTGATTTTAAGGCGACTGCCGGTGACTAGGCTGTTGCCGAACGTTTGCTGGGGTGTCGCGGGCGGGCGTGACCGTGAGGAGTCTTCAATGAATCGTAGCCGATCTCGGCCCGTCGCGGAAACAATTTCCAGATAGAAATCTCTCTGTGACAGCTGGCTTGTGGCCAGGTACCGTTGCTTATTGCGGGCGCTGTCTGTCGCACGCTGTCCCCAGGTTTGCTAGGTTGTCGCAGATGCATTTAGAAGCACGTAATATTAAATTAAGAAAAGGCATTGGAAAATGCCAGAAGATAGTTGTGTTTAACCAATTTATTTACCGTCAGGACATTTGCCGAGTAGATCGGTGGCGACAGTTTGATGGTCAGGTAAGGGTGGGGATTTCACGATGTTTCTGAAGACGGTGTAATCTCTTAGCCAGGTGCTAGTTTCACAAAAAAGGTAACTTGTATCGACCTGACTCGGCATTGTCGTGGTCATTGTCGTGGTCATTGTCGCGGTCATTGTCGTGGTCATTGTCGTGGTCATTGTCGTGGTCACTGTCATAGTCATTGTCGTGGTCATTGTCGTGGTCATTGTCGTGGTCACTGTGGTGGTCATTGTCGTGGTCATTGTCGTGGTCATTGTCGTGGTCACTGTGGTGGTCATTGTCATGGTCATTGTCATGGTCATTGTCGTGGTCATTGTCGTGGTCATTGTCGTAGTCATTGTCGTGGTCATTGTCGTGGTCATTGTCGTGGTCATTGTCGTGGTCATCGTCGCGGTCACTGTCATGGTCATTGTCGTGGTCATTGTCGCGGTCACTGTCGTGGTCATTGTCGTGGTCGTTGTCGTGGTCATTGTCGTGGTCATTGTCGTGGTCATTGTCGTAGGGTAAAAGAAAATTTTGGCGATCTGCTACGACTTTGACAGTCGCTGGCAGTCGCCTTAAAAATCGTGTAACTGGGACAGGCTCTTAACTCAGCGGGTCAGGCAGCATCTCTGGAGAGAAGGAATGGGTGACGTTTCGGGTCTCGAGATGCTGCCTGACCCGCTGAGTTACTCCAGCACTTTGTGTCTACCTTCAATTTGTACCAGCATCTGCAATAACCAATATGAAGTGGAAAGTGCGCAGCGCAGATACCTTGAGCTTAATAACTGGCACAGGCTTAGGCTGTCTGCCTTTGATAGTGGAAAATCTAGCGGGCGACACTGATTTATTTTTTCAACGCTTTAAGCAATCGTTTGAGCTTTAAGCAATCATTTGTTAAACTCTCGGATGAAGCCTCCCCTTTTTACTCTGAATGAACTAGATTTCGGAGTAGCTGGGTCCATTAACACCTACATTTCATGTGACAAAGGGAACCAATGTTACACATTTTCAGGGCTTTTGAGAGCTCGCGACCAAAGCCCGAGTAATCATCGCCTGCCTGTGGGGCTGTGTTGAAAATAGCTGAGCTTTTTTCAGCTCTGACCCCCGCCAGATGAAAGCGGACATTGTGGATCGACTGTGAGAGCTGGACTTGTATTCAGAACGCAGACTTAGTATCTTGTATTTCCTACAGCTGTTTCTTTTTTTTTGCCACATCCTGTCCATTACCTTTGAAGTTGTAAAACATGGGGTACTTTGCTGCATCACATTCCATCTGCGAGCTTCATTGCCAGCCAGCGAAGAGACCAGTTTAAAACGTTCAGAGATACAGCGCGGAAACAGGCCCTTCGGCCCACCGAGTCCGCGCCGACCGGCGATCCCCGCACATTAAAGAACGGGGTGGCGCTGTCAGCGATGGCAGCCTCGCCAACGGTCTGTCTGTCTTTTTTGTTATTTTTAGTATGTTTTAAAAGTCTGTGTTGATGTTCTCTGCTTTGTTTTATGTGGGGGGTGGCGGAGGGGAGGGGGGGTCGGGGTAAAACCTTTTTTTCAATCTCTTACCTTGCCGGAGATGTGATTGTTTTCCGGATCGTATCTCCGGTCGCTCTGTGGCCTAACATCGTGGAGCTGGCGGCCTTGCTCGAGACTGACTTTGAGCCTCACCGCGGGGCCGTGGCCTTGCCATCGGAGCCTGCGATCCCTTGCCTGGGATCGACGCTCCAACCACGGCCTGCGGACTTCACCATCGAGGAGCTCGCAGTCTTGGGATGAGACCGATGTCGGGAAGCTCCAAGCTGCACGACGTTCGAGTAGCCCCGACCCGGGGTAGATCGCCCGGCGCGGGGGAGCTGAGACCCCCCTCGATGCAGGGGCTTGATCGCCCCGACGAGGAAGGCCCGACCTCCGGCTACGGGAGTCAAGATCGTCCCGTCAACGGAAGGTTCGAGGCCCCCGACCGCTGGAGGACAAAGAAGGGAAGAGATTGAACTTTTTTGTCGCCTTCCATCACAGTGAGGAATGTGGAGGAGTCAATGTGGGGGACGTTCATGTTAAAATGTATTTTGTGTGTCCTGTTGCTTTTTATTGGTATGACTGTACGGCAAATGAAATTCCTGGTATGTTGCAAAATATACTTGGCTAATAAAGTATGAGTATGATTATGATTATGATTAACAATGTCCTACACACACTAGTGCAATATTTACACTTACCAAAGCCAATTAACCCACAAACCTGCACGTCTTTGGAGTGTGGAAAGAAACCGAAGATCTTGAAAACCCACGCAGGTCACGGTGAGAATGTGCAAACAGCACACAGACAGCACCCGTAGTCAGGATCGAACCCGGGTCTCCGGCGCTGTGAGGCAGTGACCCTACCGCCGCGCCACCCAATTGTGCCGCCCAATTAGTTTGTCTTGGCATCATGTTCAGTATGGACATTGTGGGCCGAAGGGCCTGTTCCTCTGCTTTACTCTTCTCTTCCCTACACACACATGTTCTCATTGGCATAGGAAGATGTACAGCAAATGACTTCCAACATGATCCACATTCCCACGTTTATGGTTAGGTTCAGGTTTATTACTGTCACGTGTTCTGAGGTACAGCGAGAAGCTTTGTTTCGCATGCTCTCACAACAGATCAGATGTACCAGACATAACAAACAAACAAGCCTAACTCAAGTACAACAGGTGGAGCAAAGGGGGAGATACAGAGTGCAGAATATAGTTCTCAGCATTGTCGCGCATCAGCTCCACAGACAAAGTCCAATGTCCGCAATGGGGCAGAGGTGAATCGGACAGTGCCCTAGCTTATGGAAGGGCCGTTCAGAATGCTGATAACAGAGGGGAAGAAGCTGTCCCTGAGTCTGGTGGTGCGCGCTTTCAAGCTTCTGTACCTTCTGCCGGACGGGAGCGGGGAGAAGAAGGAATGGCCGGGGTGGGACAGGGACAAGTCTTTGATCACAGCACAGAAGAACACACATCTCTAAATGCAGATACTTGGTGTATCTCTGCAGAATCGCCAGATAGCTGCCAACCTTTCCGTCTTTTCGTCCTTTTGCACTATTATTGTTTGCTTTTATGTGCATGAATGTACACATATATGTGTGTGCGTGTTTGTGCGTGTGCGTGTACATGTGTCAGAAGAAGGATCTCGACCCAAAACATCACCTATTCTTTTTCTCCAGAGATGCTGCCTGATCCGTTGAGTTACTCCAGCATTTTGTGTCTATGTCTGATGTGTATGTGTACACACACACACGCTGAACTTTTGTTCTTGTTTATTAAATTGTTTACAGTGCACCATGTCCGCATATTGTGTCGTGCTGCTGTAAGTAAGAACGTCATTGTCCTATCTGGGACACACGACGATAAAACACACTGGACTCTTGAGCATACCCAATGTGCTGGGTAGACACAAAATGCTGGAGTAACTCAGCGGGGTCAGGCAGCAAGTGTCTGTCCAACACTCACTACAAAGTCAAAACTGCTCCACCAAATGAAAATCTGCTCAAAGATTGTCGGTCAACCCTTGAAAATCTCTGTGAATCAGCCGACCACAATAACATACTAAGGTTGGCCAACAACAATGTCTCTGACCCCGACCATGTCTTGAACAGTGAATATGAATTGTTACCATCAAAGGGTACCAAGATTTAATAATGTCAGACTGAAGCACTCTTTTCTGCACCAGTCAATCCTGAAACTAAACATAGAACTTAATCCCAGATCAAATGTACGTTGAAGGGTCTTGAATGTGTCGTCATTTGTGATTGTAATGTTATGGTGAATATATGTATCCTCGTTTCTTGTCTTACATTCTTTGTCTTTGTTGATGTTGCAAGTGGAGCTGCTGAGAAGCACGAAAAATGTTGGACTTGATCTGACAATAAAGCATTATCGTTTCATAGATTAGAACTGAGATGAGGAAAAACTTTTTCTTAGAACTGAGATGAAGAAAAACTTTTTTCTTAGAACTGAGATGAGGAAAAACTTTTTCAGTCAGAGAGTTGTGAACCTGTGGAATTCTCTGCCTCAGAAGGCAGTGGTGGCCAATTCTCTGAATGCATTCAAGAGAGAGCTGGATAGAGCTCTTAAGGATAGCGGAGTCAGGGGGTATGGGGAGAAGGCAGGAACGGGGTACTGATTGAGAATGATCAGTCATGATCACATTGAATGGCGGTGCTGGCTCGAAGGGCCAAATGGCCTCCTCCTGCACTTATTGTCTATTGTCTATTGTCTATTGTCTATATCTCGGGAGGGAAGGAATGGGTGACGTTTCGGGTCGAGTCCCTTCTTCAGCACTTTGTGTCTACCTTCGATTTAGGCCAGCATGCGCAGTTTTGTTTCCTACAGCAGTCTGAAGAAGGGTCTCGACCCGAATCATCGCCCATTCCTTCTCTCCCGAGATGCCGCCTGACCCGTTGAGTTACTCCGGCATTTTGTGTCAACCTTCGATTGAGACCAACATCTGCAGTTTCTTTCCAACCCAATGTGCTGGGATTTGTAGATCACTGGCCGTGGATTGGAATGGGCCTGCCGATGTTTATGTATCTAAATAGAGGCAAGTTCCATGCATGCGTGGAAACACCCCGTGCCCTTGAATATATCCACCAGCAGCTCTTGCCGTCCTTGTGAAAACCATTCGCCGCTGGAGTCCTGTGGAGTTCAATAACAGCACTCAGTCACGCTGCGATTCCCATTATTTATGTTGTGCAAAAGGTTCCTCGATCTTACGCCAGATTAGACATGATTTTAAAGAGGACTGTGAAGCTGCTGTGGAGAAAGTGGATGCAGAGTCATGGAGAGGTGCAGCGTGGGAACAGGCCCTTCGGCCCAACTTGCCCACGCCGGCCAACATGCCCCATCTACACTAGTCCCACCAGCCTGCGTTTGGTCCATATCCCTCCAAACCTGTCCTATCCATGCACCTGTGTAGAAAACAAACTGCAGACGCTGGTTTAAACCGAAGGTAGACACAAAATGCCGGAGTAACTCAGCGGGACAGGCAGCATCTCTGGAGAGAAGGAATGGGTGACATTCCGGGTGGAGACCAGACTGACCCGAAACGTCACCCATTCCTTTTCTCCAGAGATGCTGCCTGTCCCGCTGAGTTACTCCAGCTTTTTGTGTCCACCTTCGATCCATGTAGCTGTCAACTTCTTAAACGTTGGGATAGTGAGTTTATTCCACAAATAAATGAATATTTCCAAAGATAGACACAAAAGCCTGGAGCAACTCAGCGGGACAGGCAGCATCTCTGGAGGAAATGGATTGGTGACAATGAGCCTGAAGTAGGGTTCCGACACAAAACATCACCCATTCTATTTCTCCAGAGATGCTGCCTGTCCCGCTGAGTTGCTCCAGCGCTTTGTGTCTATCTTCGGTATAAACCAGCGTCTGCAGTTCCTTCCTACAAATTGAATATTTCCATTTGTTTATAGACATTTTTGTTTCAAGATAATTTTAGCTTTATATTTAAAATATTTATTTTCCTTCGTTTACGTCATTTCAAGATTGTTTAAATGTTTTGAATGTGTTTGACATTAAGAGACATTTATAACGTCGATAGTTTTGACAGTTTGCAAAGCTGTGGGAGGTGTGTAAGAGGATCAGGTGACATTCAGTAATGTAACAGAGACGAGGCCAAGAAACGATTATCATTACGTCTCATTTAAGTCTAATTAAATCAGAAAAAGTGCCATTCAACCATGGCCGATCGCTCTCTCTCTCTCCCAACCCCAATCTTTGCATTTTGCGCCTTTTAGTATTTCAGAAATGACAGGATCAGACACAGATTTATCTAAATGCAATTCCTGATACTAGTAAGCTTGCAATTTCTGCAAATAATACGAATATGCAGAAGCATCAGACCAGTATCACTTGACAAGAGAAATGTTTAGCTCCAGAATCAACCCCCTGATCTCATTGAAACAAGGAGGTGGAAGAAAGACAGATAATTGGATTGTCTACCTGTTGGATATCCAGCCCAGATTAAATGCACACCTCCGCCTGCCATTTCCCATAAATCCATCATGTTTAAGAATTCCTATATCCTCTGCAATTCTCCCTGTATCTCGTATTCAGCTTAATGCGATAATGTCGTATAAAACTTAAACCTTTAGAAGCTCATGACTATTTACTCAATACAGGTGTATACAGATGTATGCAGGTGTGTACAGGTGTGTACCGGTGTGTACAAGTGTATACAGCTGGAGGAACTGAAGGAAATCCACATTAGGCAGGAAATGGTTTTGGGTAGACTGATGGGACTGAAGGCTGATAAATCCCCAGGGCCTGATGGTCTGCATCCCAGAGTACTTAAGGAGGTGGCTCTAGAAATAGTGGAAGCATTGGAGATCATTTTTCAATGTTCTATAGATTCAGGATCAGTTCCTGTGGATTGGAGAATAGCAAATGTTATCCCACTTTTTAAGAAAGGAGGGAGAGAGAAAACGGGTAATTATAGACCAGTTAGTCTGACATCAGTGGTGGGGAAAATGCTGGAGTCAATTATAAAAGACGAAATTGCTGAGCATTTGGATAGCAGTAACGGGATCATTCCGAGTCAGCATGGATTTACGAAGGGGAAATCATGCTTGACAAATCTACTGGAATTTTTTGAGGATGTAACTAGGAAAATTGACAAGGGAGAGTCAGTGGATGTGGTGTACCTCGACTTTCAGAAAGCCTTCGACAAGGTCCCACATAGGAGATTAGTGGGCAAAATTAGGGCACATGGTATTGGGGGTAGGGTACTGACATGGATAGAAAATTGGTTAACAGACAGAAAGCAAAGAGTGGGGATAAATGGGTCCCTTTCGGAATGGCAGGCAGTGACCAGTGGGGTACCGCAAGGTTCGGTGCTGGGACCCCAGCTATTTACGATATACATTAATGACTTAGACGAAGGGATTAAAAGTACCATTAGCAAATTTGCAGATGATACTAAGTTGGGGGGTAGTGTGAATTGTGAGGAAGATGCAATAAGGCTGCAGGGTGACTTGGACAGGTTGTGTGAGTGGGCGGATACATGGCAGATGCAGTTTAATGTAGATAAGTGTGAGGTTATTCACTTTGGAAGTAAGAATAGAAAGGCAGATTATTATCTGAATGGTGTCAAGTTAGGAGGAGGGGGAGTTCAACGAGATCTGGGTGTCCTAGTGCATCAGTCAATGAAAGGAAGCATGCAGGTTCAGCAGGCAGTGAAGAAAGCCAATGGAATGTTGGCCTTCGTAACAAGAGGAGTTGAGTATAGGAGCAAAGAGGTCCTTCTACAGTTGTACCGGGCCCTGGTGAGACCGCACCTGGAGTACTGTGTGCAGTTTTGGTCTCCAAATTTGAGGAAGGATATTCTTGCTATGGAGGGCGTGCAGCGTAGGTTCACTAGATTAATTCCCGGAATGGCGGGACTGTCGTATGTTGAAAGGCTGGAGCGATTGGGCTTGTATACACTGGAATTTAGAAGGATGAGGGGGGATCTTATTGAAACATATAAGATAATTAGGGGATTGGACACATTAGAGGCAGATAACATGTTCCCAATGTTGGGGGAGTCCAGAACAAGGGGCCACAGTTTGAGAATAAGGGGTAGGCCATTTAGAACGGAGATGAGGAAGAACTTTTTCAGTCAGAGGGTGGTGAAGGTGTGGAATTCTCTGCCTCAGAAGGCAGTGGAGGCCAGTTCGTTGGATGCTTTCAAGAGAGAGCTGGATAGAGCTCTTAAGGATAGCGGAGTGAGGGGGTATGGGGAGAAGGCAGGAACGGGGTACTGATTGATAGTGATCAGCCATGATCGCATTGAATGGCGGTGCTGGCTCGAAGGGCTGAATGGCCTACTCCTGCACCTATTGTCTATTGTCTATTGTCTACAGGGGTATACAGGTGTGTACAAGTGTATACAGCTGTGTACAGGGGTATACAGGTGTGTACAGGTGTGTACAAGTGTATACAGCTGTGTACAGAGGTGTACAGGTGTGTACAGGTGTGTACAAGTGTATACAGCTATGTACAGGGGTATACAGGTGTGTACAGGTGTGTACAAGTGTATACAGCTGTGTAAAGGGGTATACAGGTGTGTGCAGGTGTGTACAAGTGTATACAGCTGTGTACAGGGGTATACAGGTTTGTACAGGTGTGTACAAGTGTATACAGCTGTGTACAGGGGTATACAGGTTTGTACAGGTGTGTACAAGTGTATAGAGCTGTGTACAGGTTTGTACAGGTTTGTACAGGTGTGTACAAGTGTATACAGCTGTGTACAGGGGTATACAGGTTTGTACAGGTTTGTACAGGTGTGTACAAGTGTATACAGCTGTGTGCAGGTGTGTACATGTGTCTACAAGTGTATACAGCTGTGTACAGGGGTATACAGGTTTGTGCAGGTGTGTACAGGTGTGTACAAGTGTATACAGCTGTGTGCAGGTGTGTACATGTGTGTACAAGTGTATACAGCTGTGTACAGGGGTATACAGGTTTGTGCAGGTGTGTACAGGTGTGTACAAGTGTATACAGCTGTGTGCAGGTGTGTACAGGGTGTTGGGAGTCACTTCATGACCCTCCAATTATGAACTAAAATTCAAAGAATGTTTAACATTCCTGTCTGTCACACATTTTTGTGTAACACTCTCCAAGTTTAGGTTAGCTTTGAGATACAGCACGGAAACAGGCCCTTCAGCCCACCGAGTCCACACCGACCAGCGATCCCCATACCCTCAACACTATCCTCCTACACACACGAGGGACAATTTACAATTTACAATTTGCACCAAGCCAACTAACCTACAAACCTGCACGTCTTTGGAGTGTGGGGGGAAACCGGAGCACCCGGAGAAAACCCACGCGGGTCACGGGGAGAACGTACAAACTCTGTACAGGCAGCGCCCGTGGTCGGGATGGAACCCGGGTCTCCGGCGCTGTGAGGCAGCAACTCTACTGCTGCGCCACCGTGCCGCCCCGTCTTATATTAATGAAATTTAACTTGGGAACTATGCAGGAACTTGAGAATATGGTGCATAAATGTTTTGGGAGCGGTGGAGAAACCACGCGGAAATGCTACCCTTTCAGCAGAGTTCATCATTGCAGCTGTCCAAACACAGAAGGATTACGCATTGATTTTCCAACCATCTGCTGTGATAATGCACGGGATTCTGCCCGAGAGAACAAAGGGAATTCCTGAGCATTGATGCTTACTGATGGCAGCCAGTGTCGGCTGTGGCACGGTGAGTGGGAAGCCATCTCCTCCCTGGGTCAGAGGGTTAGAGGCTCAAAGCACACTCTCCAAACCACAAAGCAGTCTGAGGAAGGGTCTCGAGCCGAACGTCACCCATTCCTTCTCTCCAGGGATGCTGCCTGTCCCGCTGAGTTACTCCAGCATGTTGTGTCCATCCAAAGCTGACAATCCGGCCTCTGCTGTGCAACACCTGTGCTGCCCTCCTTCCACTGAGTTGTTGCACCAAGTGGTCATCTCATAGGGTGATAAGTTCCTTAGCGATAGGAGCAGAATTAGGCCATTCGGCCCATCAAGTCTACTCCGCCATTCAATCATGGCTGCTCTATCTCTCCCTACTAACCCAATTCTCCTGCCTTCTTCCCATAACCCCTGACACCTGCACTAATCAAGAATCTATCTATCTCCGCCTTAAAAATATACACTGACATGGCCTCCACAGCCGTCTGTGGCAAAGAATCTTACAGATTCACCGGGGTATACAGGTTTGTGCAGGTGTGTACAGGTGTGTACAAGTGTATACAGCTGTGTGCAGGTGTGTACAGGGTGTTGGGAGTCACTTCATGACCCTCCAATTATGAACTAAAATTCAAAGAATGTTTAACATTCCTGTCTGTCACACATTTTTGTGTAACACTCTCCAAGTTTAGGTTAGCTTTGAGATACAGCACGGAAACAGGCCCTTCAGCCCACCGAGTCCACACCGACCAGCGATCCCCATACCCTCAACACTATCCTCCTACACACACGAGGGACAATTTACAATTTACAATTTGCACCAAGCCAACTAACCTACAAACCTGCACGTCTTTGGAGTGTGGGGGGAAACCGGAGCACCCGGAGAAAACCCACGCGGGTCACGGGGAGAACGTACAAACTCTGTACAGGCAGCGCCCGTGGTCGGGATGGAACCCGGGTCTCCGGCGCTGTGAGGCAGCAACTCTACTGCTGCGCCACCGTGCCGCCCCGTCTTATATTAATGAAATTTAACTTGGGAACTATGCAGGAACTTGAGAATATGGTGCATAAATGTTTTGGGAGCGGTGGAGAAACCACGCGGAAATGCTACCCTTTCAGCAGAGTTCATCATTGCAGCTGTCCAAACACAGAAGGATTACGCATTGATTTTCCAACCATCTGCTGTGATAATGCACGGGATTCTGCCCGAGAGAACAAAGGGAATTCCTGAGCATTGATGCTTACTGATGGCAGCCAGTGTCGGCTGTGGCACGGTGAGTGGGAAGCCATCTCCTCCCTGGGTCAGAGGGTTAGAGGCTCAAAGCACACTCTCCAAACCACAAAGCAGTCTGAGGAAGGGTCTCGAGCCGAACGTCACCCATTCCTTCTCTCCAGGGATGCTGCCTGTCCCGCTGAGTTACTCCAGCATGTTGTGTCCATCCAAAGCTGACAATCCGGCCTCTGCTGTGCAACACCTGTGCTGCCCTCCTTCCACTGAGTTGTTGCACCAAGTGGTCATCTCATAGGGTGATAAGTTCCTTAGCGATAGGAGCAGAATTAGGCCATTCGGCCCATCAAGTCTACTCCGCCATTCAATCATGGCTGCTCTATCTCTCCCTACTAACCCAATTCTCCTGCCTTCTTCCCATAACCCCTGACACCTGCACTAATCAAGAATCTATCTATCTCCGCCTTAAAAATATACACTGACATGGCCTCCACAGCCGTCTGTGGCAAAGAATCTTACAGATTCACCGTCCTCTGACTAAAGAAATTCCTCCTCACCTCCTTCCTAAAAGAATGTCCTTTAATTCTGAGGCTGTGACCTCTAGTCCTAGACTCTCCCACTAGTGGAAACATCCTCTCCACATCCACTCTATTCAAGCCTTTCTTTATTTGGTACATTTCAATGAGGTCCCCACCCCTATCCCCCCTCATTCTTCTAAACTCCTTTCAAGTAAGGATATGGATGGGAAAGGTTTAGAGGGAAGATTATCACAAAATCCTGATGCAATTCAGCGGGTCAGGCAGCATCTCCCGAAAAAGAAACAATAGACAATAGACACTAGGTGCAGGAGGAGGACATTCGGCACTTCGAGCCTGTACGCACCGCCATTCAATGTGATCATGGCTGATCATTCTCAATCAGTACCCCGTTCCTGCCTTCTCCCCATACCCCCTGACTCCGCTATCCTTAAGAGCTCTATCTAGCTCTCTCTTGAATGCATTCAGAGAATTGGCCTCCACTGCCTTCTGAGGCAGAGAATTCCACAGATTCACAACTTTCAGACTGAAAAAGTTTTTCCTCGTCTCAGTTCTAAATGGCCTACCCCTTATTCTTAAACTGTGGCCCCTTGTTCTGGACTCCCCCAACATTGGGAACATGTTTCCTGCCTCTAACGTGTCCAACCCCTTAATAATCTTATACGTTTCGATAAGATCTCCTCTCATCCTTCTAAATTCCAGTGTATACAAGCCTAGTCGCTCCACTCTTTCAACATATGACAGTCCCGCCATTCCGGGAATTAACCTAGTAAACCTACGCTGCACGCCCTCAATAGCAAGAATAGGTAATATTTTGAGTTGGAACCCTTCTTCAGATCCAAAACGTCACCTGTTCTTTTTCTCCAGAGATGCTGCCTGGCCCGCTGTTACTCCCGCATTTTGTGTCTACCTTCAGTATAAATCAGCATCTGTAGTTTCTTCCAACACAAGCTTTGGATGGATGTGGGCCAAGGCTGGACACGTAGGACTAGTGAAGATGGGGCATGTTGGGTGGCATGGGCAAGTTGGGCCGAAGGGCGTGTTTTCACGCCCCGTGACATTTAGACAGGTACATGGATAGAAACATAGAAACATAGAAAATAGTTGCAGGGTTAGGCCATTCGGCCCTTCAAGCCAGCACCGCCATTCAATATGATCATGGCTGATCATCCAAAATCAGTACCCCATTCCTGTTTTCTCCCCATATCCCTTTATTCCTTCGGCCCTAAGAGCTAAATCCAACTCTCTCTTGAAAACATCCTGTGAATTGGCCTCCACTGCCTTCTGTGGCAGAGAATTCCACAGATTCACAACTCTCTGGGTGAAGACGTTTATCGTCATCTTAGTCCTAAATGGCCGACCCCTTATTCTTAAACTGTGAATCCTACGTGTCCAGCCTTGGCCCTGGTTCTGGACTCCCCCAACATCGGGAACATTATTCCTTCATCTAGCCTCTCAAAACTTTTAAGAATATTATGTGTTTCTATAAGATCCCCTCTCTTCCTTCTAAATTCCAGTGAATACAAGCCCAGTCGACCTATTTTTTCATCATAGGTTTGGAGGGATATGGGCTAAATGCAGAAAGGTGTGACTAGTGTAGATGGGACATGTTGGTCGGCGTCGGCTGGTTGGGCTGAAGGGCCTGTTTCCAAGCTGTATAACCAGGGCGTCACGGTGGCGCGGTGGTAGAGTTGCTGCCTTACATGCAGCGCCGGAGACTCGGGTTCGATCCCGACTACGGGTGCTGTCTGTACGGAGTTTGTACATTCTCCCCGTGACCTGCGGGGTTTTCTCCTGTATTTTCAGTTTCGTTCCACACTCCAAAGGCGTACAGGTTTGTATAAATGTAAAAATTGTCCCTCGTGTGTGTGTGTGTGTGTGTGTGTGTGTGTGTGTGTGTGTGTGTGTGTGTGTGTGTGTGTGTGTGTGTGTGTGTGTGTGTGTGTGTGTGTGTGTGTGTGTGTGTGTGTGTGGGATAGTGTTAGTGTGCGGGGATCGCTGGTCGGCGTGGACCCGGTGGGCCGAAGGGGCCTGTTTCCGCGCTGTATCTCTAAACTAAACTAAACTAAACTAACTCTAATTTGGATGAGCGTCTATGAACAGGAATGCAAGTCTTGGCATGAGGCTGGTGCTGTAGCATTGTGAGGAAAGACAGGAACACATGTACAATCGCAAACAGAAAACCCCTTTGGCTGTGATATAAACTTTTCATAAATCTGTGATGTCTGCTCCTTGCTCGTACATTAAATATTAATCCTTGCTCGTCGCATCCAGCTGGGCAGCTCGTCTTCTGAAGGCTTCAAAACAAAATTGATTTTCACTTGTGTTTCTGGCGACAATGAGAAGGTGTCGGGGTTGCTGGGCAACGGAACAGGCCCTGATCGGAATGGAAACTGTGTGCCTTTCCAGTCCAGGATACCAATTTATTCCAATCATTTTTGTGGCTAAGCCGTAAAAATTGTCAGGATATTATTTTATCATGTTGGCTTGTGGATGACAGAACACCATCTGCAATGTACAAAATCCAAAGTCAATTCTCGTTCAATGGATTTTAAGTTCGAGTCAGTGGAAAATTCATCTTTGACACTGAAGTTACAGGTACAATGTTGACCTGTACACGAAACAATGTTAGAGTGGTGGTGATACGAAGGAACCATAGATGTCGGTTTGCAACGAACATACACGCACAAAGTGCTGGAGTAACTCAGCGGGTCAGGCAGCATCTCTGGAGAACATGGATAGGTGATGTTTCACGGAGTGCTGGAGTAACTCAGCGGGTCAGGCAGCTTCTCTGGAGAACATGGATAGGTGATGTTTCACTGAGTGCTGGAGTAACTCAGCGGGTCAGGCAGCATCTCTGGAGAACATGGTTAGGTGACGTTTCACAGGGTGCTGGAGTAACTCAGCGGGTCAGGCAGCATCTCTGGAGAACATGGTTAGGTGACGTTTCACAGAGTGCTGGAGTAACTCAGTGGGTCAGGCAGCATCTGTGGAGAGAAGGAATAGGTGACGTTTCGGGTCGAGATCCTTCTTCAGAAAAATTAGCTGTAGACTTTCGAAGAGCTCCCCCTCCCCTCCCACAACTCACCATGAAACAACACCACAGTCACATCTGTGGAGTCATTTACGTTCCTTGGAACCATCATCTCCAGGGACCTTAAATGGGGGGCCACCATCGACTCCACAGTCAAAAAGGCCCAACAGAGGATGTACTTCCTGCGGCAACTGAAGAAGCACAATCTGCCACAGGCAATGACGGTCCAATTCTATACTGCTCTCATTGAGTCCGTCCTCACCTTCTCCATCGTGGTCTGGTTTGGCTCAGCCACCAAGCATGACATCCGGAGGCTGCAACGGATCGTTCGCACAGCTGAGAAGGTTGTTGGCTGCAACCTTCCCCCCCCATTGATGAACTGTACACTGCAAGGGCCGGGAAGCGAGCGGGCAAGATCATCTCTGACCCCTCTCACCCTGGCCACAAACTCTTCGAAGCACTTCCCTCTGGAAGGCGACTCCGGACTGTCAAAGCAGCCACAGCCGGACATAAAAACAGCTTTTTTCCACGAGTGACAGTTCTACTCAACAACCAAAGTCTGAAGTCTCTTTTTTGCTCTGGTTTATTTTCACCCTCATGTTTAGACCGTAATGTTGTATCCTTATTATTTTGATATGTTTATGCTTTATTCTTAATTGTTATCTGTATGTTTGTGTTGTCATTTGTGAGCGGAGCACCAAGGCACATTCCTTGTATGTGCATATACTTGGCCAATAAACTTATTCATTCATTAATTCATTCATTCATACATTCTCTCCAGAGATGCTGCCTGTCCCGTTGAGTAACTCCAGCATTTTGTGTCCATCTTTGGTTTTGACCAGCATCTGCAGTTCCTTCCTGCACACTTGAGTAGTGTTGAGTTTCGTTTATTGTCCCGTGTACCGAGGTACAGTGAAAAGCTTTTGTTGCGTGCTAATCAGTCAGCTGGAAGATTGGTTAGTCACAAGAACTTTGCCCCTGCATAGTTCGTTAATCCCCGCGATGGCGGGTCTGTCGTACGTTGAAAGACTGGAGCGACTGGGCTTGTATACACTGGAATTTTGAAGGATGAGAGGGGATCTTATTGAAACATATAAGATTATTAAGGGATGGGACATGCTGGTGGCAGGAAACATGTTCCCAATGTTGGGGGAAGTCCAGAACCAGTTGCCTCACAGTTTAAGAATAAGGGGTAGGCCATTTAGAGCGCAGATGAGGAAAAACATTTTCACTCAGAGAGTTGTGAATCTGTGGAATTCTCTATCTCAGAAGGCAGTGGAGGTCAATTCTCTGGATACTTTCAAGAGAGAGTTAGATAGAGCTCTTAAAGATAGCGGATTCAGGGGGTATGGGGAGAAGGCAGGAACGGGGTACTGATTGTGGATGATCAGCCATGATCACAGTGAATGGCGGTGCTGGCTCGATGGGCCGAACGGCCTCCTCCTGCACCTACACCATCTGTTGATCTCTGCACAAAAAGCTGGAGTAACTCAGCGGGACAGGCAGCATCTCTAGAGAGAAGGAATGGGTGACATTTCAGGTCGAGACCCTTCTTCAGCTAATTTTTCTGAAGAAGGGTCTCGACCCGAAACAGCACCCATTTCTTTACTCCAGAGATGCTGCCTGTCCCGCTGAGTTATTCCAGCATTGTGTGTCTATCAACACAAGCCAAGACATTACTAAACTAAACTAAACTAAACCAGAGTGGCACGGTGGCGCAGCGGTAGAGTTGCTGCCTCACAGCGCCAGAGACCCGGGTTTGATCCCATCTACGGGCGCTGTCTGTACGGAGTTTTTACGTTCTCCCCGTGACCTGCGTGGGTTTTCTCCGATATCTTTGGTTTTCTCCCACACTCCAAAGGCGTACAGATATGTAGGTTAATTGGCTTGGTGTAAATGTGTGTGTAGGACGGTGTTAGTGTACGGGGATCGCTGTTCGGCGCGGACTCGATGGGCCGAAGGGCCTGTTTCGGCGCTGTATCTCTAAACTAAACTAAACTAAAAGAGAGGATTGTAGTGCGAGCAATTAGTTCAGCCTGAATATAAGGCTAGACGCCTGGTTAGTCCAGGTGGGGTGGCTTTATTCACACAACAAGCTGCTAGCACACATGTTCACTCTCGTCTCTCCCTCCACACCCCCTGCTGAGACACCCCATGGAGTGGGCAGTGTCCAGCAAAGATACTAGAGGAGCAAGATAGAACACTCGACCCTAAAAACCGTAGTACGTCACGGCGCCATTTTAGTGGGCAGAAACTTGCAGAAACATTTAACAAGAAAAAAAACAACAATCTGTGAATTGATAGATGAGATATATTCTGCATTTTAGTGGTATCATCACACATACTGTCCCCCCACAACACTGATTACACTGCGAGAGGCACAACAAACGGTGGGTTTTGCCGACTAAAATGGCGTACTACACTTCAGTATAGGCGATTTCAACGGAGTGGTCCATCTTGCTCCTCTAGTATCTTTGTTGCCCAGACCCTGTCAGTCTCAGTACCGAGGGTATGGCCAAGGATAGGCTTAAGGGCCTGTCCCACTTAGGCGAATTTAAGGCGATTTTAAGGCGATTTTAAGGCAATTTTAAGGCGACTGCCGGTGACTAGGCTGTCGCCGACAGTTTGCCGGGTGTCGCTGGCATGATCGTGAGGAGTCTTCCAAGAATCGTAGTGGATCTCAGCACATCGCTGAGAAGTCAACCGGAGTGAAATTTCTCGGCGACAGCTGGCTTGTCGCCAGGTATCGTAGCTTATTGCTGGCGCTGTCTGTCGCACGCTGTCCCCAGGTTTGCTAGGTTCTCTTAAGAAGCATTTAGAAGCACGTAATATTAAAATAAGTAAAGTAATTTCAAAATGCCATAAAATGCTTGTGTATAACCAATTTATTTACCGTCAGGACATTTGACAGGTAGATTGGAGGCGACAGTTTGACGGTCAGGTAAGCGTGGGAATTTTCGCGATGTTTATGGCCATCAGCCATTACATTTAAAGTGGGCTCCAAACCCAGACATGCAACCCAGAAACCAGATATGCATCTCCTGTACATTTTCAAAGAATGCCCACACACTTTTCACATAAATCCACTGAACCACTTTTTTAAATATTTTTTTTAATACAGCTATTAGTAAACTGGAAGTAAATCCGGTTTATTCCTTGTTACAGTGAAGCTTGGTTTTCAAGTATCCCATACAAGGTGTTATAGTTCAAAACTCTCAAGTACTTACCGACTTGTCAGTGATTTCAGCGAAAACTAGGACGCCGGAGAAGCATTGACAGCGTGGGAATTTCGCGATGTTTCCGAAGACGCTGTAATCTCAACCTGACTCGTCATTGTCGTGGTCATTGTCGTGGTCATTGTCGTGGTCATTGTCGTGGTCATTGTCGTGGTCATTGTCGTCGGGTAAAAGAAAAGTTCGGGGATCTGCTACGACTTTGACAGCCGCCGGCAGTCGCCTAAACAATCGCCTAAAGTGGGACAGGCCCTTAAAACCCTCAGGAGTCGTCACAGAATCATGGTTCTCCCTGAAGCCAGTGAACAGAGGGGAGGGTATGACAGACCCATTGATTAAGAAGGCAGCCACAATGCTTACCACAGTCTTCCTTCCAAATGTCCCGCTAATTTGCAACTTCAACCAGTCCACTGAAATCAGTCACTTTTATTGAAGTCGTTTCTTGCTTTTTGAAAAATAAAGATTAGCGCAAGGTTAAAACTTTTCACTCCCCTTCCTCCCTAAATCTTTATTAAGAGACGTAACGTTCAATTAATATTCACTTCATGTTCCTTTGAAATATGCTGCAATTGATTTGCTCCTATCAACATCAGGGGTTTTGTGATTAAATCTTAAACTCACGGCACAGCGGCAAGAATGTTACAGTATTGGCATTAAATGAACAAGGCGGCCTGGGCAGTTTAATTAAATGTTAAAGAGTCATCATAGAGTCATTCATCCAGCACAGAATCAGGCCCTTCAGCCCAGCATTGGTGGTGAATCTGTGCAATTCACTGCCACAGACGGCTGTGGAGGCCAAGTCAGTGGATATATTTCAGGGAGACATAGATATATTCTTGATTGGTACGTGTGTCAGGGGTTATGGGGAGCAGGCAGGAGAATAGAAACATAGAAACATAGAAAATAGGTGCAGGAGTAGGCCATTCGGCCCTTTGAGCCTGTACGCACCGCCATTCAATATGATCATGGCTGATCATCCAACTCAGTTTCCCGTACCTGCCTTCTCTCCATACCCCCTGATCCCTTTAGCCACAAGGGCCACATCTAACTCCCTCTTAAATATAGCCAATGAACTGGCCTCAACTACCTTCTGTGGCAGAGAATTCCACAGATTCACCACTCTCTGTGTGAAAAAAAACGTTCTCATCTCGGTCCTAAAAGACTTCCCCCTTATCCTTAAACTGTGACCCCTTGTTCTGGACTTCCCCAACATCGGGAACAATCTTCCTGCATCTAGCCTGTCCAACCCCTTAAGAATTTTGTGAGTTTCTATAAGATCCCCCTTCAATCTTCTAAATTCCAGCGAGTACAAGCCGAGTCTATCCAGTCTTTCTTCATATGAAGAATGGGGTTGGGGGGGGAGATATAGATCAGCCACGATTGAATGGCGGAGTAGACTTGATGGGCCGAATGGCCTCATTCTGCTCCTATCACTTATGATCTTATGAACTTGCCCACGCTGACTATCGATCACCTTATCTAGTCCCATCAAAATGTTATTGACGTGTATTCATGTACATACACCGATCAGCCACTGACAGGTGAAGTGAATAACATTGATTATCTTGTTACAATGGCACCTGTAAAGGGGTGGGATATATTAGGCAGCAAGTGAACAGTCAGTTCTTGAAGTTGACGTGCTGGCCTTGGCAATCCTGTTGTTGACCTCAGTGTACTGCCCAGATAGGTAAAGCTGTCGACTGCCTGTAGATTCTGCCCCCTACACACCCCAGGACAAGTTACAGTGGGCTGATCAAACTACAAACCCGCACGTCTCTGGGATGTGGGAGGAAGCTAGAGGAACCCCATACGGTCACAGGGAGAACGTACCAACACCGTAGACAGCTCCAGAGATCGAGTCGCTGCCTCACGGCGCCAGAGACCAGGATTTGACCCCGACCACAGGTGCTGTCTGTACGGAGTTTGTACGTTCTCCCCGTGACCTGCGTGGGTTTTCTCCGGGTGCTTTGGTTTCCCCCCACACTCCAAAGACGTGCAGGTTTGTAGGTTAATTGGCTTCGGTAAAAATAGTAAATTGGCCCTAGTGTGTGTGTAGGATAGTACTAGTGTACGGGGTGATTGCTGGTCATCATGGACTCAGTGGGCCGAAGGGCCTGTTTCCGTGTGGCATCACCAAAGTCTACACGTCTAAAGGTCAGGATGATAGAAAAACATAGAAACATAGAAAACAGGTGCAGGAGGAGGCCATTCAGCCCTTCGAGCCAGCACTGCCATTCATTGTGATCATGGCTGATCATCCACAATCAGTAACCCGTGCCTGCCTTCTCCCCATATCCCTTGATTCCGCTAGCCCCTAGAGCTCTATCTAACTCTCTTTTAAATTCATCCAGTGATTTGGCCTCCACTGCCCTCTGTGGCAGAGAATTCCACAAATTCACAACTCTCTGGGTGAAAAAGTTTTCTTCTCACCTCAGTTTTAAATGGCCTAGCCCTTTATTCTTAGACTGTGTGGCCCCCTGGTTCTGGACTCCCCGAACATTGGGAACATTTTTCCTGCATCTAGCTTGTCCACTCCTTTTATAATTTTATACATCTCTATAAGATCCCCTCTCATCCTTCTAAACTCCAATCGAATCGGGGTCTCTGGCCTTGTGAGGTAGCAGCTCTACCCGCTGCACGACTGCCCCATCACTGATACCTTGCGTACAGATATATTTATTCATTCACTGCCTGATGGCCTGTTTCACAGTGCCAGACACATCACACACCCACACAAGTGTATGTGCTTCAAGAGGTTTGGTATAAGTCACGGCATGTCTATAAAATAATGAGTCTAGCAGTGTAGGAGAGAACTGCAGACGCTGGTTTACACCGGAGATAGACACAAAGTGCCGGAGTAACTCAGCGGGACAGGCAGCATCTCTGGAGAAGATAGACACAAAATGCTGGAGTAACTCAGCAGGACAGGCAGCATCTCTGGAGAAGATAGACATAAAATTCTGGAGTAACTCAACGGGACAGGCAGCATCTCTGGAGAAGATAGACGCAAAATGCTAGAGTAACTCAGCGGGTCAGGCAGCATCTCAGGAGAAGATAGATGCAAAATGCCGGAGTAACTGAGAAGGACAGGCAGCATCTCTGGAGAAGATAGACACAAAATGCTGGAGTAACTCAGCGGGACAGGCAGCATCTCAGGAGAAGATAGACGCAAAATGCTGGAGTAACTCAGCGGGTCAGACAGCATCTCTGGAGAGAAGGAATGGGTGAGTCGAGTCGAGACCCTTCTTCAGACTCAATGAGGAAAGCTGCCTCTTGTTAGAAGCAAGGCACCTTCAAAAGCGTTGACTTCCAGAGTACAACCTTGCGCAGTTCGTCGATGTCCCCTGGACCTTGAGGTGAGTTAAAACATTGAACGGCAATCGGGCTTGCCTTGCTCTGTGTATGGAGCTGGTTCACTTTATAATTTGCTCTTGCCTGGTGGCAAATGTCACACTGTGGAACGATAAATAACACTCAGTGAAGCACACAAAACAGAATTGAGTGCCATTACGGCAGGTAATTTAAACAAAGTGCTTCTGCACAATATATTTTCGGTTGCATTAATGCCTAGCTGTGCCTGCAAGCTGCAGAGTGTAAAATATTCATGCACACATACGCATGCACACGCATCTCCATCTCCCTGCAATGGCCAGGAAAGTCAATTAGATTTAAGTCTGAGGTAATTGATTTACTTTTATACAAAGAAGTGTTCATCGTGAGGGGAATTTTAACCAAATGAACCTGATGGGCAACTGGTGGGACCAATTCTAACATCGTTTTACTCCAAAGACGTACAGGTATGTAGGCTAATTAGCTTGGTAAAGGTAATAGACAATAGACAATAGGTGCAGGAGTAGGCCATTCGGCCCTTCGAGCCAGCACCGCCATTCAATGTGATCATGGCTGATCATCCACAATCAGTACCCCGTTCCTGCCTTCTCCCCATACCCCCGTAAAAACCGTTAGTGTGCGGGGATCGCTGGTCGGCGCGGACCCGGTGGGCTGAAAGGGCCTGTTTCCACGCCGTATCTCTAAACTAATAAACAAATGTTTGCTCTTGTCAAGAGTCAAGAGTTTTTTTATTGTCATGTGTCCCAGAGAGAACAATGACATTCTAACTTGCAGCAGCACGACACAATATGGGAACATATGTATATAATATATTTGTGTGTGTACGAGTGTCAGGGGTTACGGGGAGAAGGCAGGAGAATGGGGTTAGGAGGGAGAGATAGATCAGCCATGATTGAATGGCGGAGTAGACTTGATGGGCCGAATGGCCTAATTCTACTACTCCTTATGAACTTATGATATGTACACATATATAAAACGCACACGCACACATACGTTCACATAAATAACAAACAAACCATAATACAATGCTAAAAGGATAGCGGAGTCAGGGGGTATGGGGAGAAGGCAGGAACTGATTGTGGATGATCAGCCATGATCACATTGAATGGCGGTGCTGGCTCGAAGGGCCGAACGGCCGCCTCCTGCACCTATTGTCTATTGTCTATTGTAAAAAGACGAAACCAATGCCTCCAAGTCTATGTAGATCAGAGCTTATTGGAGGTGGTGGTCTTCAAGCCTCCCATTACCACCGGGAGGAAATTGACATTTGGCACTTTGGATTTCTAACATCTTGTCCTGTGTATTTGGAAACAAGAGCCTGGTGGTTGCTGGGAAGAAGCTGTTCTTGAACCTGGAGGTCACGGTTTTCAGGCTCCTGTACCTTCTCCCCCATGGTAGCAGCGAGATGAGAGCGTGGCCAGGGTGGTGTGGGTCAGTGAGAGTGTGGCCAGGGTGGTGTGGGTCAGTGAGAGTGTGGCCAGGGTGGTGTGGGTCAGTGAGAGTGTGGCCAGGGTGGTGTGCGTCTCTGATGATGCTGGCTGCCTTTTTGAGGCAGCGCCTCCTGTAGACCCCTGTGATGGTGGGGGGCGGGGGGTCAGTACCCTTGACGGACCGGGCAGGCGGAGCACAGCCTGCGGCAGCTGCTCGTGGCGGTGGTGGGCGGAGTCGATGGCGCTGGGCTGAGCCGTCCCCTACTTAGAAACATAGAAAATAGGTGCAGGAGGAGGCCATTTGGTCCTTTGAGCCAGCACCGCCATTCATTGTGATCATGGCTGATCATCCACAATCAGTAACCCGTGCCTGCCTTCTCCCCATATCCCTTGATTCCACTAGCCCCTAGAGCTCTATCTAACTCTCTTTTAAATTCATACAGTGAATTGGCCTCCACTGCCCTCTATGGCAGAGAATTCCACAAATTCACAACTCTCTGGGTGAAAATGTTTTTTCTCACCTCAGTTTTAAATGGCCTCCCCTTTATTCTTAGACTGTGTGGCCCCTGGTTCTGGACTCCCCCAACATTGGGAACATTTTTCCTGCATCTAGCTTGTCCAGTCCTTTTATAATTTTATACGTCTCTGTAAGATCCCCTCTCATCCTTCTACACTCACTGTGGAGTTTGTACGTTCTCCCCGTGACCTGCGTGGGTTTTCTCCGGGTGCTTCGGTTTCCTCCCACACTCCAAAGACGTGCAGGTTAGTAGGTTAATTGGCTTCGGTAAAAATTGTAAATTGTCCCTAGTGTGTGCAGTGAACACAAGCCCAGTCTTTCCAATCTTTCCTGATATGACAGTCCCGCCATCCCGGGGATTAACCTGGTGAACCTACGCTGCACTGCCTCAATAGCAAGGACGTCCTTCCTCAAATTAGGTACTTCACCCATCCAGTGACCCCACTGCACCCGGCCTTAACGTGTGGGAATGAGGAACCGTACATCTCCCTGGGCCAAGGTCGGACTTTCCAGGAGACTTGGAAGTTGCAACATTGCACATGGACACTCATGACAACTTACATTTTTACCGAAGCCAATCAACCTACAAACCCTTTGGAGTGTGGGAGGAAACCCACGCAGGTCACGGGGAGGACGTACAAACTCCGTGCAGTCAGCACCCGTAGTCAGGATGGAACCCGGGTCTCTGGCGCCGTCAGGCAGCAACTCTACCGCTGCGCCACCGTGGTCAGGATGGACAACTTGCACATAGGGCCTGTTTTCATGTTAGAAAATAGGTGCAGGAGTAAGCCATTCGGCCCTTCGAGCCTGCACCGCCATTCAATATGATCATGGCTGATCATCCAACTCAGTAGCCTGTACCTGCCTTCTCTCCATACCCCCTGATCCCTTTAGCAAAAAGGGCCACATCTAACTCCCTCTTAAATATAGCCAATGAACTGGCCTCAACTACCTTCTGTGGCAGAGAATTCCACAGACTCACCACTCTCTGTGTGAAGAAATGTTTTCTCATCTCGGTCCTAAAAGACTTCCCCCTTATCCTTAAGCTGTGACCCCTGGTTCTGGACTCCCCCAACATCGGGATAGAAACATAGAAACATGTTGTATCACTCAACGCTCCAAAGATCTAAGGATGAGGGTGGACCTCATTGAAACTTACCGAATAATGAAAGGCCTGGATACGGTGGATGTGGAGAGGATGTTTCCACTAGTGGGAGAGTCTAGGACCAGAGGGCACAGCCTCAGTATTAAAGGACGTTCCTTTGGGAAGGAGATGAGGAGGAATTTCTTTAGTCGGAGGGTGGTGAATCTGTGGAAGGCCAAGACAATGTATATATTTAAGGCAGGGATAGATAAATTCTTGATTAGTACGGGTGTCAGGGGTTATGGGGAGAAAGCAGGAACGGGGTACTGATTGTGGATGATCAGCCATGATCATATTGAAGACTGAAGCGACTAGGCTTGTAGACACTGGAATTTAGAAGGATGAGAGGGGATCTTATCGAAACGTATAAGATTATTAAGGGGTTGGACACGTTAGAGGCAGGAAACATGTTCCCAATGTTGGGGGAGTCCAGAACCAGGGACCACAGTTTAAGAATAAGGGGTAGGCCATTTAGAACTGAGATGAGGAAAACCTTTTTCAGTCAGAGAGTTGTGAATCTGTGGAATTCTCTGCCTCAGAAGGCAGTGGAGGCCAATTCTCTGAATGCATTCAAGAGAGAGCTAGACAGAGCTCTTAAGGATAGTGGAGTCAGGGGGTATGGGGAGAAGGCAGGAACGGGGTACTGATTGAGAATGATCAGCCATGATCACATTGAATGGCGGTGCTGGCTCGAAGGGCCGAATGGCCTATTTCTGCACCTATTGTCTATTGTCTATTGAACGGTGGTGCTGGCTCGAAGGGCCGAATGGCCTACTCCTGCACCTATTTTCTATGTTTCAATCTTTCTAATGGGGTTAGGAGGGAAAGATAGAACATCCATAATTGAATGGCGGAGTAGACCTAATGGGCTGAATGGCCTATTTCTGCTCCTATCACTTATGAACTTATGAACTTATGACCTTATGAAAGCAAAATTCCTTCCCTGAAAGTCATGAGTGGTCCAGATGCAGTTTTACGACAATCCAGTAATGTCAGAGTTATAGACGGTGGGCCCAGCGTGTGTTTTAATGGCAGATTCATGCAATTACCTGAATTTAAACCCCCCAGCTGTGGTGGTGAGATTGAGCCAGTTTCTGGGCAAACGCTCCAGTACAACAGTGTCGGAAAAAACTGCAGATGCTAGTTTAAATCGACGGTAGACACAAAATGTTCCCAATGTTGGGGGAGTCCAGAAATGTTCCCAATGTTGGGGGAGTCCAGAACCAGGGGCCACAGTTTAAGAATAAAGGGAAGGCCATTTAGAACAGAGATGAGGAAAAACCTTTTCAGTCAGAGAGTTGTGAAACTGTGGAATTCTCTGCCTCAGAAGGCAGTGGAGGCCAATTCTCTGAATGCATTCAAGAGAGAGCTAGATAGAGCTCTTAAGGATAGCGGAGTCAGGGGGTATGGGGAGAAGGCAGGAACGGGGTACTGATTGAGAATGATCAGCCATGATCACATTGAATGGTGGTGCTGGCTCGAAGGGCCCAATGGCCTCCTCCTGCACCTATTGTGTATTGTCTATTGTCTAAAATGCTGGAGTAACTCAGCGGGTCAGGCAGCATTTCGGGAGAGAAGGAATGGGTGACGTTTCAGGCTGGGATTGACCCACCGAGTTACTCCGGCATTTTGTGTCTATGTTAGCTTGGCATAATGTTCGGCATGGACATTGTGGGCCGAAGGGCCTCTTCTTGTCCTTCACTGTTCCACACTCTACATTCTAATCTTTTTCCAATTCTGACTTCTTGCGCAACCCGGATTTCAATGGCTTCACAATTTGACAGCTGTGCCTTCAGCTGCCAAAGATAAAAGCTCTCAAAATCCCTCTCCAAACCGTTCCACCTCACTAATATTCCCTGCTCATTCAAATATTCTTTCAGAGCGACTGTTCGGTCCAAACTTTTGCCCTTTGTCCTACAACGTCCTTCAGTGGCTTAAGCATAACTTTTGTAACTTCTGGTAGCACCATCGTGTGATGTAGTTGTTAAGGCAAAGGTGCCTTCGTGAGTGTGGTTTCCACTTGTTACCAAGGACCATCCAAAAGATACATCAGAAACTCTGCCCTGATTAGTCCCGACTTTCATCTCGTTTCATCCCTTTAGTCCCTTTCTCCACATCGCCCTCTTTCTACACAAAACAACGTTTGCTTCTGTACACATTCCTTCTAGACTTATCTTAACCTACCTGTTCTCCCGGTGGCTCAGCACTTCAACTCCCCCTCCCACTCCCAATCTGACCTTTCAGTCCTGGGCCTCCTCTGTTGTCAGAGTGAGGCCCAGCGCAAATTGTAGGAACAGCACCTCATATTTCGCTTGGGTAGTTTACACCCCAGTGGTATCAACATTGACTTCTCCTACTTCAGGTAGTCCCTGCTTTCCCTCTCTATCCCCTCCCCCTTCCCAGTTTTCCCACTAGTCTTGGAGATGGGAAGACTACATTCTATCTTTGTCCCGCCCCCTCACCTGACATCTGTCTGAAGAAGGGTCTCGACCCGAAACGTCACCCGTTCCTTCTCTCCCGAGATGCTGCCTGACCCGCTGAGATGCTCCAGCATTTTGTGTCTACCTTCCTTCGAGACTTATAGAGTTTATGGAACTGTACAGTATGGGAAACAGGCCCTTCAGCCCACATTGTCCATTCCAACCAGCTTCTATTGAGCTATTCTCATTTGCCTGCATCTGGCCCTTCGTCCTCTAAATCGTTGAGTAAAACGCCAAGTGCTGCAGGAACTCAGCTGGTCAGGCAGCAACTTGGAAAGGGATGGACAGGTGATGTTTTTGGTCGTGACCCTTTCTCAGACCGAAACGTCACCCATCCATTCCCTCCCCAGATGCTGCCTGACCGCTGAGTCCCAGCGCTTAAGATTCCAGCATCTGCAGTCTCTTGTGTCTTCCTTGGAACCCGGTTGGGCGGTCATGGTGGCGCAGCGGTAGAGTTAGACGATAGACGATAGACAATAAGTGCAGGAGTAGGCCGTTCGGCCCTTCGAGCCACCACCGCCCATTCAATGTGATCATGGCTGATCATCCAAGGTTGCTGCCTTACAGCGAATGCAGCGCCGGAGACTCAGGTTCGATCCTGACTACGGGCGCCGTCCGTACGGAGTTTGTACGCTCTCCCCGTGACCTGCGTGGGTTTTCTCCGAGATCTTCGATTTCCTCCCACACTCCAAAGACGTGCAGGTTTGTAGGTTAGTTGGCTTGGTGTAAATGTAACAATTGTCCCTAGTGGGTGTAGGATAGTGTTAGTGTGCGGGGATCGCTGGTCGGCGTGGACCCGGTGGGCCGAAGGGCGCCTGTTTCTGCGCTGTATCTCTAAAGTAAAGCCTTCCTGACAACGTTGGTCCAAGTGTCTTTTCAAAGTCGGAATTGTATCCACTTCTACAGCTTCCTCTGGCAGCTCGTCCTAGATACGGACTACCCTCTGAGTGAAGAAGCTGCCACTGACGTCCCTCTTAAATCTCTCCCCTCTCATTAAGGGGTACCAAATCTTTCTCCAGCATGTGACTCTCTCTTGAGATGAGGTTACTGCTGTCTTTGTAGTGTAGATGGCCTAAATTAGATTGGATTAGATTAGCGATGCAGCGCGGAAACAGGCCCTTTCGGCCCTCCGAGTCCGTGCTGACCAGCGATCCCTGCACACTAACACTATCCTACACACACTAGGGACAAGTTTTACATTTACCAAGCCAATTAACCATCAAATCTGCACATCTTTGGAGTGTGAGAGGAATCCAAAGATTTTTTTTTTTAGAGATACAGCGTGGAAACAGGCCCTTCGGCCCACCGAGTCCGCGCCGCCCAGCGATCCCCGAACATTAACACTATCCTACACCCACTAGGGACAATTTTTTTAAACATTTACCCAGTCAAGTAACCTACAAACCTGCACGTCTTTGGAGTGTGAGAGGAAACCGAAGATCTCGGAGAAAACCCACGCAGGTCACGGGGAGAGCGTACAAACTCCGTACAGACAGCACCCGTGGTCGGGATGGAACCCGGGTCTCCGGCGATGCATTCGCTGTAAGGCAGCAACTCTACCGCTGCGCCACCGTGCCACCCTAATTGAGTTGTACAAGGTCACGGGTTACCACGGATAAAATGAATGTTTCACAAACTTTTTCCGCAAGATCGAGGATTCTAAAACTAGAGGGCACAGGCTGAGAAGGTGGCTTTGTCCTGCCCCACTTCTCTTGCCCAGAGACGGGGAATCGGGAACCAGAGGACATAGGTTCATGGTGAGGGGGTAAACACTTAATAGGAATCTGTGGAGTAGTTATTTTCACACAAAGGGTGGTGGGTGTATGGAACGAACTGCCAGAGGAGGTAGTTGAGGCTGGGACTATCATAATGTTTAAGAAGCAGTTAAACAGGTGCATGGATAGGACAGGTTTAGAGGGATTTGGGCCAAACACAGGCACATGAGACTGGTGTAGATGGGACAAGTGTAGATGAGACATGTTGGCCGGTGTGGGCAAGTTGGACCGAAGGGCCCGCTTCCACACTGTGACTCTATGACTCTAAGGGTCCTGACCAGAAACATAACCTGACAATGTTCTCCAGAGATGCTGCCTGACCTGCTGAGTCACTCCAGCACTCTGTGAAACGTCACCTATCCTTGTTCTCCACAGATGCTGCCTGACCCGCTGAGTTACTCCAGCACTCTGTGAAACGTCACCTATCCATGTTCTCCACAGGTGCTGCCTGACCCGCTGAGTTACTCCAGCACTTAGTGTCTCGTTTTGTTGATTGGAAATGGTAGTTTGCATTTCATTAGTGAATACAGAGAGGGGAAAATCTGATGGTGTTGATTTTAGGTGGCACAGCAAGCATCTGCAGCTGGGAATAACTGCAGTGTGGATGGTTATCAGATGCTATAGGTTTTTAATGAGAGTGCAGGCACGTAGTGTGCTGGGAGAACTAGGGCAAATGCAGACATTTCACATTGTTCATCTATCGCTCCAATTCCAATTTTGGCTCGGTCTTTTCCCGAAGGAATGGAGGTTGACGCGATGAAGGTTTTTGGGAAAGAGTTCCACCGATGGTGGAGGTGATGGGAGCAGCTTCACTGGACAGCTTCCAGCGGGGCACCAGTCCAGGTCTTCAGCCCATGTCACGTCCTTCTCAACCTCAAGCTGAGCATCAAGATCAACTCAAGATAGACACAGAGTGCTGGGCTAACTCAGCGGGTCAGGCAGCATCTGTGGAGAACATGGATAGGTGACGTTTCACAGAGTGCTGGAGTAACTCAGGGGGTCAGGCAGCATCTCTGGAGAACATGGGTAGGTGACATAGAAACATAGAAACATAGAAAATAGGTGCAGGAGTAGGCCATTCGGCCCTTCGAGCCTGCACCGCCATTCAATATGATCATGGCTGATCATCCAGCTCAGTAACCTGTACCTGCCTTCTCTCCATACCCCCTGATCCCTTTAGCCACAAGGGCCACATCTAACTCCCTCTTAAATATAGCCAATGAACTGGCCTCAACTACCTTCTGTGGCAGAGAATTCCACAGACTCACCACTCTCTGTGTGAAGAAATGTTTTCTCATCTCGGTCCTAAAAGACTTCCCCCTTATCCTTAAACTGTGACCCCTTGTTCTGGACTTCCCCAACATCGGGAACAATCTTCCCGCATCTAGCCTGCCCAACCCCTTAAGAATTTTATGTTTCAATAAGATCCCCCCTCAGTCTTCTAAATTCCAGCGAGTACAAGCCGAGTCTATCCAGTCTTTCTTCATATGAAAGTCCTGCCATCCCAGGGATCAATCTGGTGAACCTTCTCTGTACTCCCTCTAAGGCAAGAATGTCTTTCCTCAGATTAGGAAACCCGCTGAGTTACTCCAGCACTCTGTGAAACGTCACCTATCCATGTTCTCCACAGATGCTGCCTGACCCGCTGAGTTACTCCAGCATTTTGAGTCTAGCCCAGTATGTCAACTTGGTCAGCATGGACAAGGCGGGCCGAAGGGCCTGTTTTCATGCTGTCTACCTCTATGACTGACACGAAGGTGGGTAAAACGACAATTAGAGATGGGCTACAATTAACGTGAAAAATGATTAAATATAATATTGAAGAAGTCAACCCTTGGAAAATCACAAAAGAGGGAGCTAGTCTTGACAGAAAAGGAAACACATTCATACTTTTCCAGTAAAGCAAATTGATTTTAATACATATAATTAATTGAAATTTTAATTCAAGTGAACAGCATCCACTTTGAAAGATCTTTTGATAGCTGTTTATTTCAAAAATCTGCTCGCTACTTTGACGGTAAAGTGCACGGTGGCGCAGCGGGTCGAGCTGCTGCCTCACAGCGCCGGAGACCCGGGTTCCATCCTGACCTCTGGTGCTGTCTGCGTGCGTGGAGTTTGCACGTTCTCCCCGTGACCGTGAGGGTTTCCTCCCACATCCCAAAAACGTGCGGGTCTGTGGGTTAATCGGCCCCTCTGTAAATTGCCCCCTAGTGCGTAGGGAGTGGATGAGAAAGTGGGACAACGTAGGACTAGTGTGTGAACGGGCGATCGATGGTCGGCGAGGACCCGGTGGGCCGAGGAGCCTGATTACATGCCGTATCGTTGAACTAAACAAAAGTTGCTTTCTCGTTAATAAAGTTAAATTTATGCTTCAAACTTAAACAAACTAGCACCTTAGGAATTGACAGGATTTGTGTTCTCGGAGAGAAAACAAAAAAATTCTGTCTGCAACTTTAAACCTTTGGAGCACTTTGCAGTTGGTCTTTTTTCACCTTTTCTTTCTCATTAATGGGTTTATAGCTCAGAGCCTCTGCTCATCCAGATCAGTTGTACTGAGAGCACTGCACTGAAAATACCACAGCTTCGCCAGGCGTCCAAAGCCTAGTGGGAGGGAAGGATTTCCAATCACTCTCTGCTGTCGGGCAGCCAAGTGGAACAGGAGAACATTTGAGCCTGCAGACTTAGTTAATACCTTGTTAACTCCGAAGTCCACTGTTTGCAACGCCGAGATTGATCCCCGAGATGGCGGGACTGTCATACGAGGAAAAATTCAAAAGACTAGGCTTGTATTCATTGGAGTTTAGAAGGATGAGAGGGGATCTTATAGAGATGTATACAATTATAAAAAGGACTGGACAAGCTAGATGCATCAAAAATGTTCCCAGTGTTGGGGAAAGTCCAGAACCAGGGGTCACACAGTTGAGGAATAAAGGGGAGGCCATTTAAAACTGAGGTGAGAAGGAACTTTTTCACCCGGAGAGTTGTGAATTTGTGGAATTCTCTGCCACAGAAGGCAGTGGAGGCCGATTCACTGGACGGATTTAAGGGAGAGTTAGATAGAGCTCTAGGGGCTAGTGGAATCAAGGGATATGGGGAGAAGGCAGGCACGGGTTACTGATTGTGGATGATCAGCCATGATCACAATGAATGGCGGTGCTGGCTCGAAGGGCCGAATGGCCTTTTCCTGCATCTATTTTCTATGTTTCTATGTTTCTATGTTTCTGGTAGCAGAATAGGCAGCTGCAAATACTGTATATATTTGTGCCTTCCCCTTACGTTTGTGGTGTTTATTCCCAGTTTTTATTCTCTCCTGGCATCTCTGAGTTATGGTCGTGACATTAAAATTGAATCATTGTACGAGATTGGCCCTTAATGAAGTCAGCTTCTGTTCTGACCGTTTCACAGGTACCCATTCAAGTGGTTACAAGACAACACACATATAAATCTCCTCTTAAATGCAAAACGTCGCAAAACCATCCCCACAGCAAGACTTTATTGAGTTGAGCTTTTTAAAAAATATATTTTGCTTTTATACTTGATTGCTTTTCCTCTGCCCTGTTCTAAATCTCCATTACAACGGTGTCACGGTTAAACATAACACATATTTTGTGTAAGAAGGAAGTGCAGATGCAGGTTTAAAACGAAGGTAGACACAAAAAGTTGGAGTAACTCAATGGGGCAGAAACATAGAAACATAGAAAATAGGTGCAGGATTAGGCCATTCGGCCCTTCGAGCCTGCACCGCCATTCAATATGATCATGGCTGATCATCCAGCTCAGTAACCTGTACCTGCCTTCTCTCCATACCCCCGATCCCTTTAGCCACAAGGAGAACGTACAAACTCCGTACAGACGGCGCCCGAAGTCAGGATCGAACCTGAGTCTCCGGCGCTGCATTCGCTGTAAGGCAGCAACTCTACCGCTGCGCCACCGTGCCCCACCCATGCCAGATGTTGTTAAAAGACCACAAGGAGGAGGATTCTCTTCAGATGTGGTGCCAGCACCCACTGGCAAGGGAATTACCCACAGGAAACACCGGCCATCTGCCCAGAGTCACACCAAACCTCTGAATGAAAGCACAACTTGTGCTCGGAAAGCATCTTTCACAACCGTTGCCAGCGGGCCATCTACTCAGAACCCGCGCGCCCTTCATGTCTACGTGGCGGCACGGTGGCGCAGCGGCAGAGTCGCTGCCTCACATCGCCGGAGACCCGGGTTCCATCGCGACTACGGGCGCTGTCTGCACGGAGTTTTTACGCTCTCCCCGCGACCTGCGTGGGTTTTCCCCGAGATTTTTAGATTTAGATTTAGAGATACAGCGCGGAAACAGGCCATTCGGCCCACTGGGTCTGCGCCACCCAGCGATCCCCGCACACTAACACTATCCTACACACGCTAGGGACAATTTTTACATTTACCCAGTCAATTAACCTACAAACCTGTATGTCTTTGGAGTGTGGGAGGAAACCGAAGATCTGGGAGAAAACCCACGCAGGTCACGGGGAAAACGTGCAAACTCCTTACGGACGGCGCCCGTAGTCAGGATCGAACCTGAGTCTCCGGCGCTGCATTCGCTGTAAGGCGGCAACTCTACCGCTGCGCCACCGTGTCGCCCGAGATCTTCGGCTTCCACCCGCACTCCAAAGACGTGCAGGTATGTAGGTTAATTGGCTTGGTAAATGTAAAAACTGTCCCTAGTGGGTGTAGGATAGTGTTAGTATGCGGGGATCGCTGGTCGGCGCGGACCCGGTGGGCCGAAGGGCCTGTTTCCGCGCTGTATCTCTGAACTAAATTGATGTGTGTGATAGAACTAGTGTACGGGGGATGATTGTTGGTTGGCATGGGGTCGGTGGGTAGTTGGGGCAGTGACTATAACAACATTTAGGAGGCATTAGGCCGGGTACTTTGATAGACAAGGTATAGAGGGAATTGGGTCAAAGGCAGGCAAATGGTGTAGATGGAGCACATTGGTCAGCAGGGATGAGCTGGGGCCATGCTGGATGACTCAGTGACTGATTGACTCATTTGAGTACAGGAGTAAAGAGGTCCTTCTGCAGTTGTGTAGGGCCCAGGTGAGACCGCATCCGGAGTATTATATGCAGTTTTGGTCTCCTAATTTGAGGAAGGACGTCCTTGCTATTGAGGCAGTGCAGCGTAGGTTCACCAGGTTAATCCCCGGGATGGCGGGACTGTCATATGAGGAAAGATTGGAAAGACTGGGCTTGTATTCACTGGAGTTTAGAAAGATGAGAGGGTATCTTATAGAGACGTATAAAATTATGAAAGGACTGGACAAGCTAGATGCAGGAAAAATGTTCCCAATGTTGGGGGAATCCAGAACCAGGGGCCACACAGTCTAAGAATAAAGGGGAGGCCATTTAAAACTGAGATTGGACAAAAAAAAATTCACACAGAGAGTTGTGAATTTGTGGAATTCTCTGCCACAGAGGGCAGTGGAGGCCAATTCACTGGATGAATTTAAAAGAGAATTAGATAGAGCTCTAGGGGCTAGCGGACTCAAGGGATATGGGGAGAAGGCAGGCACGGATTATTGATTGTGGACGATCAGCCATGATCACAATGAATGGCGGTGCTGGCTCGAAGAGGTAAAATGGCCTCCTCCTGCACCTATTTTCTATGTTTGTATGTTTCATAACTCAGTGCAGTCAAACGATGAATGAAGGTACGTGTAATCGTGAATCCTGGCAGCTTCCCGTCCATTTGTACCTGCAGTACCTGTTCATGTCCAAGCCAAACGATGCATGGAAGTAAAGCAACCTTTGATTGATTGGTTCTGACAAGTGCAAGTCCTCCTGCACAAAGCACATGAACGAGTCTGACAGTCGCAATTGATTTTTCTTTGCGTTTTGCTCTTTGAATGTGGGTATGAGCGACAAGCCCATCCCTCATCTACATGATCACCTGACCATCACTGGGCAACTGCAGAGAGATCCGAGGCGCAACCTTGTTGTGTGGGGACTGAGTCCCACCTTCATAAGTTCTAGTTGCAGAATGAGGCCATTCAGCCCTTCAAGTCCACTCCACCATTCAATCTGATCTATCTCTCCCTTCTAACCCCATTCTCGTGCCTTCTCCCCGTAACCCCTGTCACCCGTACTAATCAAGAATCTGCCAATCTAGACAAGGCCAAGTGAGGGTGGCAGAAACTCTTGCTTGCACAGGTACATGAGTGGATCAATTTGTAATATACACCTGTCATCATCATTTTCTCAACCCAAAACATACCAGGGCGACTTAAAAATAGACACAAAGACCTGGAGTAACTCAGCGGGTCAAGCAGCATCTCTGCCGAACATGGACAGGTGATATTTTGGGTCTGGGCCCTTCTCCCGACCTGCTATTGAGGGCGTGCAGCGTCGGTTTACCAGGTTAATTCCCGGAATGGCGGGACTATCATATGTTGAAAGACTGGAGCGACTAGGCTTGTATACACTGGAATTTAGAAGGATGAGAGGAGATCTTATCGAAACGTATAAGATTATTAAGGGGTTGGACACGTTAGAGGCAGGAAACATGTTCCAAATGTTGGGGGAGTCCAGAACTAGGGGCCACAGTTTAAGAATAAGGGGTAGGCCATTTAGAACGGAGATGATGAAAAACTTTTTCAGTCAGTGAGTTGTGAATCTGTGGAATTCTCTGCCTCAGAAGGCAGTGGAGGCCAAGTCTCTGAATGCATTCAAGAGAGAGCTAGATAGAGCTCTTAAGGATAGCAGAGTCAGGGGGTATGGGGAGAAGGCAGGAACGGGGTACTGATTGAGAATGATAAGCCATGATCATATTCGATGGCGGTGCTGGCTCGATGGGCCAAATGGCCTCCTCCTGCACCTATTGTCTATTGTCTATTGTCTATTGAAACGTCACCTATCCATGTTTCTCCAACAATGCTGTCTCCAGCACTCCAACAATTACTCCAGCACTCTGTGTCTTGCTCAAGGTTCCAGCATCTGCAGTGTTTCCAGAACGGAGAGATGCTGGTTGGAAGGTCTGCTGCTAATCAGGCTTTGCTGGAGGGTGCCTATGTGGGGATGTGGTGGAGGACGAGATCAGGCTTCCCTCCAATATTCTCCACAGCCAAACCACTGGGCAGCATCTGCAGTGTGATGTGCAAAGATATCGAGAGCCTGGACAATGGGTTCACAGTAATCTTCAATCACAGACTCAAGGAACAAAAGACAGGAAAAAAAATGATGGAATCATCAATAAAAAAGATTGAAAGAGCTTACTGTTTGTAATAAAAATGAACTGCAGATGCTGGTTTATACCGAATATAGGCACAAAATGCTGGAGTAACTCAGCGGGTCATATCATATACATACAGCCGGAAACAGGCCTTTTCGGCCCTCCAAGTCCGTGCCGCCCAGTGATCCCCGTACATTAACACTATCCTACACCCACTAGGGACAATTTTTACATTTACCCAGCCAATTAACCTACATACCTGTACGTCTTTGGAGTGTGGGAGGAAACCGAAGATCTCGGAGTAAACCCACGCAGGTCACGGGGAGAACGTACAAACTCCTTACAGTGCAGCACCTGTAGTCAGGATCGAACCTGAGTCTCCGGCGCTGCATTCGCTGAAAGCAGCAACTCTACCGCTGCGCTACCGTGCCGCTACAGGCAGCATCTGTGGAGAACATGGATAGGTGACGTTTCACAGAGTGCTGGAGTAACTCAGCGGGCCAGGCAACATCTGTGGAGAACATGGATAGGTGACGTTTCACAGACTGCTGGAGTAACTCAGCGGGTCAGGCAGCATCTGTGGAGAACATGGATGGGTGACGTTTCACAGAGTGCTGGAGTAACTCAGCGGGTCAGGCAGCATCTGTGGAAAACATGGATAGGTGACGTTTCACAGAGTGCTGGAATAACTCTGGGTCAGGCAGCATCTGTGGGGAACATGGATAGGTGACGTTTCACAGAGTGCTGGAGTAACTCAGCGGGTAACGCATACTCTGTCAGATGTATGACAAGCAAACACTCCTGATTCTCTCGACGAGATGAGTGTTAGGATATATGCCTACTCAGACAAACAATAACATTTAAAAGACACTTGGAAGAAGTACATGGATTGGAAGTGATTAGAGAATGTGGGCCAAATGCTGGCTTGTGGGTCTAGCTTAGATGAGGCACCTCTGTTGGCATGGACTAATTGACCCAAAGATAGCCACAAAGTGCTGGAGTAACTCAGCAGGACAGGTAGCATCTCTGGAGAGAAGGAATGGGTGACGTTTTGGGTCGAGACCCTTCTTCAGACCCGCATGACTGTATGACTAAATGGGACTAGCTTCGATGGGGCATGTTGGTCGGCATGGACATGTTTGGGTCAAAGGGCCTGTTTCCACACTTCATAGCTCTGTGACTATTATGACTATCCCATAAGATGTTAAACTGCAAAAATCCTACACAAACAAAAGGTAAAATGTCAAGCAATCTGCCTTCACCGTGTTCCTGTCTCGCCTTATGTATTTGAAAGCGTTTTAAAAAATCGTTCAGCTGTCTGGTTATTAAAGGTGCTGCAACATGATGGAAAAAGTATTTTACTTGTGATTGAATCTTTAACCTGAAATTGATTTTGAAGTCAAGGCAGGAGCTTGTGCACTGCAGAAACTTAGCAAATCAAAATCACGCCAAGCTGTTAATGAAGAACAAATATATTCTTGTCAGGCAACTCCAAGTGAAGTAAGAGGCTAAAATTGACTGAAGACAGACACAAAACGTCACCCATTCCCTCTCTCCAGGGACGCTGCCTGTCTCGTTGAGTTACTCCAGCATTTTGTGTCTATCTTCGGTGTAAACGGGCATCTGCATCCCCTTACTACACGGATGTGAGGACCCACAATCCTGTTTCTATCAACGGGACGATGGTGGAGAGAGTCAAAAACATCAAATTCCTGTGCGTGCATATTTCCGAAGATCTTTCCTGGATTCAGCACACTGATGCAATTATAAATAAAGCACATCAACACCTCTACTTCCTGAGAAGATCAAGGGGATTCGGTACGTCAGAGAGGATTCTCTTGAGCTTCTACTGGTGTAGAGTGGAGAGCATATTGACTGGTTGTATCATGGCCTGGTTCAGCAACTTGAACGTTCAGGAGCGGAAAAGACTGCAAAAGGTTGTGGTCACTGCCCGGTCCATCACCGGCTCCGACCTCCCTCCCCACCATCGAAGGGATTTACCGGAGTCACTGCCTCAAAAAGACAGCCGGCGTCATCAGAGACCCATATGCACATACAAGGAATGTGCCTCGGTGCTCCGCTCGCAAGTAACAACATGAACACACAGTAAACAATTAAGAATAAAGCACAACGGAGAGTTGTGAATCTGTGGAGTTCTCTGCCTCAGAAGGCAGTGGAGGCCAATTCTCTGAATGCATTCGAGAGCTAGATAGAGCTCTTAAGGATAGCGGAGTCAGGGGGTATGGGGAGAAGGCAGGAACGGGGTACTGATTGAGAATGATCAGCCATGATCACATTGAATGGCGGTGCTGGCTCGAAGGGCCGAATGGCCTCCTCCTGCACCTATTGTCTATTGTCTAACATAAAAACATTAAGAATACAACCTTACGGTTTAAACATGTGAGTGAAATATACCAGAGCAAAAAGAGACTACAGATGTTCCCCGGCTTACGATGATTCGACTTACGATAGTTTGACTTTGCGATGGTGCAAACGGCAGGGACTCGTAGCGAGCCGCCACCGCCGCTCGCTTCCGGCCACGTGATCGCGCGTTTTCAATGCATTTCGACTTACGATTCTTTCGGTTTCCGATGGGTTTCTCGGAACGGAACTCCATCAGAACTGAGGAGTACCTGCACAGACCTTTGGTTATTGAGTAGAGCTACTACTCCTGGGAAAAAAAGCTGTTAAAAAACTTTGTTTTTAAAAAATGTGTGATTTTTGAAACTGCACTTTGAAATTCACTTTTAGTGTTTCTCCTGCCATCGACAGATGAAAGAAACGACACACTGATTTGTCCGGCAGCTTCGTCCAGCCTAGCTAGATCAACTTCAGCCTGTCCCTTGCCAACATCGCAAGCATACTTCCAAAACATTCACTTTCCTAAATGAATTAGGATAACATTTCAGATCAGCAATCACCTTCAACCACAAGGTGATTAGCATATCAAAAGTCACAGAAGTTCTGAAGAGGATTTTATAATTAGACCCAAGCCAGAATGTCAGAAGGTGAAATAATTTTCTCATTAGGAAAAATTCACATGAAGATCTCATCAGTAAACGTTGTTCTGCCCAGCTCCCAGAAACATGTCTTACTGATGTCGGACTACTTAGTTTGTCAATTTGTTTCATCACTTCAATGACTCAATGAAACTTTATTATCATGTGTACCTAGGCACAGTGAAATTCTTTGTTTTTAGCTTAGTTTAAACTTAGAGATACAGCGCGGAAACAGGCCCTTCGGCCCACCGGGTCCGCGCCGACCAGCGATCCCCGCACACTAACACTATCCTACACACACACACTAGGGACAATCTTTCCCTCTCAACCCCATTCTCCTGCCTTCTCCCCATAGCGTTTGAATTGCCATGTTCTCCAGAGATGCTGCCCACACTGAACTTTGTTTTCTGGTTTAATAGATTATTTACAGTGCACTATGTTTACATATTGTGTTGTGCTGCTGCAAGTGAGAACGTCCTTGTTCTATCTGGTACACATGGCAGTAAAACACTCTTGACCCTTGTCTCTTGACCCGCTGAGTAACTCCAGCACTTGGTGTCTTTTTTGTTGGATACTAGTATCTGCAGTTCCTAGTTTCTGCAGAGATGGCATCGGGTTTGCTTTAATTTTCACATGTAATAAAAGCCAAGGACTTTATCACTGGGGAGTGTAATGGAACAAGCCAACTGTGCCTGAGGTCCTTTAATGAACTCTTTATAAATGGTCGGTAAAAGAGACATCTATCACCAACTCTGAAGCCATAGTTTTGCTTGGACAGATTTCCACACATAGGTAATTAAGAAACGCTGATTAGTTCCAGTCATCAAGGACAGTGCACAATATCATCGGTGAAACAGATATTTATCAAACCACACTGCTGGTTTCGTTTTTAGCTTAGTTTAGAGACACGCCGTGGAAACAGGCCCTTCGGCCCACCGAATCCTCGCCGACCAGCGATCCCCGCACATTAACACTACCCTGCGCACACACACACACACACACACACACACACACACACACGTACACACACACACACACACACACACACACAAGGGACAATTTACATTTACCAAGCCAATTAACCTACAAACTCTTTGGAGTGTGCGAAGAAACCGAAGATCTCGGAGAAAACCCACGCAGGTCACGGGGAGAACGTACAAACTCCACACAGACAGCGCCCGTAGTCGGGATGGAACCCGGGTCTCCGGCGCTGCGAGGCAGCAACTCTACCGCTGCGCCACCATGCTGGTTAATACAATGAAGCACAATGGCTGTCTGATTCCAGAATGTACATAAATTGTGCGGCTCATGTCTTCCATAAACAGCTCATGTTTATTTGCTGGCATGTTAGTGTCTCGCTGCTTACTGAAGGGCGACTGAAATGTTTGGAATTTACAACGTGGATGGATTCTGCTGGAAGTGAAAATATTCACCGACTAATGGTGTGAGGGATGTTATGAAGATGGCACAGATGAACAAGCAACACACGAAAACTAAGCGGGGTGTCTCTCTGCACAGTGCGGGGAAAAGCAATGTGTAATTCATGAAAGCTTTTTATAATTACACCATCAAATATCAGCGTGGATATGACACAATATTTGATATAGATGTGGCAGCAATGAATCTGAGCTATCTTTAACAGCTCATAAAAAGGCACTGCAGAGCATCAATCTGTCTTCTCCATTCATTGTAAGCATGAGCAATGCTCACAGTGTTAATGAGAAAATTGAAAACCAACCCTGTGAACAGTCATCATGTTTAACGCGATTGTTTTACGCTGGAAGAGTGTCATAGAGTCATAGAGGGATACAGCGTGGAAACAGGCCCTTCGGCCCAACTTGCCCACACCGGCCAACGTGTCCCATCTACAATAGATACAATAGACAATAGGTGCAGGAGGAGGGCATTTGGCCCTTCGAGCCAGCACCACCATTCAACGTGATCGTGGCTGATCATTCTCAATCAGTACCGCGTTCCACCTGTCCCACCTAGTCCCACCTGCCCGCGTTTGGTCCATATCCCTCCAAACCTGTCCTATCCATGTATCTGTCTGACTGTTTCTTAAATGTTTAGAGATACAGCGTGGAAACAGGCTCTTCGGCCCACCGGGTCCGCGCCGACCAGCGATCCCTGCATATTAATACTATCCTACACACACTTCGCTCAGTCTGCCTGGACCTATCTGATCTACCAGTTGCCAAACACTTCATTTCCCCCTCCCATTCCCACACTGACCTTTCTGACCTGGGCCTCCTCCACTGTCAGCTTACAGCCCAGCGGTATGAACATTGATTTCACTAACCTTTGCATCCCCCTCCCTCCATCCCTGCCCCACCCAAGTGATACCATGTTCGAAGTCGTCTTGTTGAGTCTCACTGTCCTACACGTTCTCATCTCGTACACAGCTACCAATGGCCTGTTTCCTTTAACATCGCTACTTTTGTGCACATCTATTATTCATTCGTTCTGCATCTCTCTCTACATCACCGTCTATATCTCTCATTTCCCTTTCCCCTGACTCTCAGTCTGAAGAAGGGTCTCGACCCGAAACATCACCTAATCTTTTTCTGCACAGATGCTGCCTGACCCGCTGAGTTACTCCAGCACTCTGTGAAACGTCACCTATCCATGTTCTCCATAGATGCTGCCTGACCCGCTGAGTTACTCCAGCACTCTGTGAAACATCACCTTTCCATGTTCTCCACAGATGCTGCCTGACCCGCTGAGTTTCTCCAGCAGTACAGAAGATTGAGGGGGGATCTTATAGAAACTTACAAAATTCTTAAGAGGTTGGACAGGCTGGATGCGGGAAGATTGTTCCCGATGTTGGGGAAGTTCAGAACAAGGGGTCACAGTTTAAGGATAAGGGGGAAGTCTTTTAGGACCGAGATGAGAAAGTTTTTTTTCACACAGAGTGGTGAATCAGTGGAATTCTCTGCCACAGAAGGTAGTTGAGGCCAGTTCATTGGCTATATTTAAGAGGGAGTTAGATGTGGCCCTTGTGGCTAAAGGGATCAGCGGGTATGGAGAGAAGGCAGGTACGGGATACTGAGTTGGATGATCAGCCATGATCATATTGAATGGCGGTGCAGGCTCGAAGGGCCGAATGGCCTACTCCTGCACCTATTTTCTATGTTTCTATGTTTCTATGAAACCTGTAAATAGTGGTCTTGTTTAACACTATTGTTTTACGTTGAAAGTGTGCAGCGTAATCAAATCACGTCACCACCCATGTTCTCCAGAGAGGCTGGAGCGTCACGGTGGCACAGCGGTAGAGTTGCTGCCTCACGGCGCCAGAGACCCGGGTTACATTCTGACTACGGGTGCTGTCTGTACGGAGTTTGCACGTTCTTCCCGTGACCTGCGTGGGTTTTCTCCGGGTGCTCCGGTTTCGTCCCACACTCCAAACATGTACAAGTTTGTAGGTTAATTGGCTTCGGTAAAAATTGTAAAATTGTCCCTAGTGTGTGTAGGATAGTGCTAGCCTACGGGGTGATCAGTGGGCCGGTACAGACTCGGTGGGCCGAAGGGCCTGCTTCCACGCTGCATCTCTAAAGTCTAGGGTCTAAAGAGTGGTGAAGAGATTTGCCTTCTGTACAATGTTTGGAAAAGGATAGACTTTAACAACGAGGAGCTTGCAGTCTCGGGTAGAGACTGACGTATGGAGCTGCAAATTGCAGAAGGTTTTCGGCCAGTCCCGACCCAGGTCCGATCGCCCGGCACGGGGAGATGAGAATCCCTCCCCCCCAATGCAGGAGTTGGATCGCCCCGATACGGAGAGCCTGACCGCCGGCTACGGGAGCCAAGATCGTCCTGTCAACGCAAGGCTCGAGGCCCCCGACCGCTGGAGGACAAGGAAGGGAAGATACTAAACCTTTTTTGTCGCCTTCCATCACAGTGAGGAATGTGGAGGAGTCACTGTGGGGGATGTTCATGTTAAAATGTATTTTGTGTGTCCTGTTGCTTTTTATTGTTATGACTGTACGGCAAATGAGATTCCTCGTATGTTGCAAAACGTACTTGGCTAATAAAGTATGATTGTGATTATGATTATTATTATGATCTCAGTGGCATTTCCCAGTTATCTGCATTAGACTGTTCTTGTGCAGTCAACAAAAGTCAACCCTCGCTAGTCCAGAGGAATGACTGCGGCTGCTTTCATCTCCTCGACTATTATTAGATTCTTCTTCTTCTTCTTGCGTTTGAGGCAGCAGAAGTTATGTAATGCCCTCCAGGCGCTGTAGCCAGTGCAGCGTGCTGTTGCCGAGGGACATGAGGTCTACTCCTCCACCAGGGGGACGGAGGACAGTGCAGTCGATAATGCCGTGCTGCGCTGTTTGCTGGTCAGCTCCACGCACGCAGGCTGCTGATGGACGCAGCCCCCAGCGATGCATGTTGGCGTTGGACCGGCCGACCCCTGTACGGAGCCGGTTCAGGGCGGCCCACTCTTTGCGGGGCGTGTCCGAGCCGGGTGGGGCTGTGGTGTTCAGTGCGGCGGCCTAATTCTGTCCACTCCGTGTGGCTTTCCCACGGCGTGTCGCTTGTGCCGCTGACGGGCACGTGTTAGGCAGCATAAAGGGGGAGAGGTCACCTCGTTGATTTGGCCTCGAATGTTGACCTTGCGCTGTGAGAAGCCAGTGCGCGTGTCGATCAAAACTGACCACCATGCACAGCGCTGGTTTAACATAATCCATCAGAAAAATGTTCTTCCTGTTGGCCCAAAGACCTGGGCCCCTGAGTTCTCTTTTAATGTAGTTTAGTTTAGTTTAGAGATACAGCACGGAAACAGGCCCTTCGGCCCGCTGAGTCCGCACTGACCAGCGATCCTAATGCTATCTATATTTAAGAGGGAGTTAGATGTGGCCCTTGTGGCTAAAGGGATCAGGAGGTATGAAGAGAAGGCAGGTACAGGTTACTGAGTTGGATGATCAGCCATGATCATATTGAATGGCGGTGCAGGCTCGAAGGGCCGAATGGCCTCCTCCTGCACCTATTTTCTATGTTTCTATGTTTCTATCCTACTCACACATTAGGGACAATTTACATTTCTACCAAGCCAATTAACCTACAAACCCGCACGTCTTTGGAGTGTGGGAGGAAACCGGAGCACCCGGAGAAAACCCACACGTGTCACGGGGAGAACGTACAAACTCCGCACAGACAGCGCCCGTAGTGGGGATGGAACCCGGGTCTCTAAGGCAGCAACTCTACCGCTGCACCACCGTGATAGTGTTGACTTATCAAGTTAAGCACTGCAGAGAGTGTAATGCAAATTATTTACATACATATAGTTTCAGAAACATTTTTCTTCATTATTGTCCGGTCCCTTCTCCACAAAGCAGGAATATATAAAATAGTCAGTCAAACATCACAAAATAATCATAACACCACATAATGAGTGTTTGGAACCTGTAGGGAAATAAAGTGCTCACTAACTTGGGTCTCTGGCGCTGTGAGGCAGCAGCTCATAAGATTATTAAGGGGTTGGACACGTTAGAGGCAGGAAACATGTTCCCAATGTTGGGGGAGTCCAGAACCAGGGACCACAGTTTAAGAATAAGGGGTAGGCCATTTACAACGGAGATGAGGAAAAACTTTTTCAGTCAGAGAGTTGTGAATCTGTGGAATTCTCTGCCTCAAAAGGCAGTGGAGGCCAATTCTCTGAATGCATTCAAGAGAGAGCTAGATAGAGCTCTTAAGGATAGCGGAGTCAGGGGGTATGGGGAGAAGGCAGGAACGGGGTACTGATTGAGAATGATCAGCCATGATCACATTGAATGGCGGTGCTGGCTCGAAGGGCCGAATGGCCTCCTCCTGCACCTATTGTCTAACTCTACCGCTGCGCCTTTTCAGGCAAAGATACTGCACTGATTTTGTTTGGTTGCACACGTGTTTTGAGCTGAAAATCAAAAGCTGCCTCAATGTCACAAGCGTTTAAGGCAACCGTCTGTGGATGGGGGTGTGGATATGTTGTTGGAATGCAGAACACATTGACCTGTCACAGCTGCACGCATCCAGTGTGGCTAGGTGCCATCAACATCGGCTCTCCGCCTGCATTTATCAGACCTTTGCAAAAAATAAAAGGATCAGGAATTGCATTGTTTGCGTTTTCTTTCACTCTGCGTGTCATCAGGCTGAATAAATGTGGCTGCAATCTTTGGATTTTGTCAGAATGTTTTGGCCAGGAGCAGGAGGCAACTGTTCAACTTCATCTCCTGTTTCTGTGAAAGCTGTTTCTCTCGTTACAACCAGGTTAAACTAACCAAAACTTGGCAGCAAACAATTTGCATCCCTTATACGGTAGAACGCAGAACAGTACAACGTTACATACAGCACAGGAGCATAGGGTTGCCAAACGTCCCGGATTAGCCGGGACATCCCGTATTTTGGGCGTAAATTGGTTTGTCCCGTACGGGACCGCCCTTGTCCCGTATTAGGCCCTGGGGCCGCTGTAGGCCTGGACGCTCTCGGCCCGGGGCCGCTGTAGGCCCGGACGGTGTAGGCCCGGGGGCTGCTGTAGACCCAGACACTGTAGGCCCGGACAGTGTAGGCCCGGACAGTGTAGGCCCGGACAGTGTAGGCCCGGACACTGTACACCCGGACGGTGTAGGCCGGGGGGCCACTGTAGACCCGGACACTGTAGGCCTGGACATTGTAGGCCCGGACAGTGTAGGCCTGGACAGTGTAGGCCCGGACAGTGTAGGCTCGGACAGTGTAGGCCCGGACAGTGTAGGCCCGGACACTGTAGGCCCGGACGGTGTAGGCCCGAGGGCCGCTGTAGACCCGGACACTGTAAGCCCGGACAGTGTGGGCCCGGAGGCCCGGGCGCCGCCTAATGGAGGTTGCGTAGCAACCCGCCTCCTGGCCCGGGCAGCCGCCATTGGTGGGGCGGGTGCACGTGGCCGCTGGCTGGGTGAGGTCACGTGGGGCGCGGGGCAGTGACGTCACCTTTTGTCCCTTATTTAGGAGTGAGAAACTTGGCAAACCTACAGGCCCTTCGTCCCACAATGTCCGTGCTGAACATGACGTCAAGACCAATTCTTATCTACCAGCGTGTGATCCATTCCCTGCATATCCATGTGGTTGTCCAAAAGCCTCTTAAACGCCACTATCGTATCTGCATCCACCACCACCCCTGGCAGGGCGTTCCAGGCCCCCACCACCCTCTGTGTAAAAAAACTTGCCCCTCTCACCTCAAAGCTGTGCCCTGTAATGTAGCTGCAACCTTAGTTCTCGAGTAAACATTATAAGTTAAAACTTTTGGCAGAAATTTAAATGAGGCCAAAAATTTTTTCAAAAAGGATGCCTTTAGTGTTTACGGTAGTTCATTGAGATTTTCTTTTTAGATATATAACGTCTAGGACAAAAATATATCTTCAATCGATTTCTTTCATTGAGAAAGTGTGTGATCGGGTAAGACAAAGAGACATTGACACGAAGGGACGTTTTAAAAGAAAGTTGCGGGTCCACAGAATGGACTGTGGAAACTGAACAAGCATTGCAAAGAACCCCAGAATAATTTCCATTCCGTCTCCTTGCCTGAGAGGCCCGGATAGGATGACGTTTTAAATAGATAAGTTGAAAACAGGCATCTGTTCACAATTATCTTGTGAACTCTCATTTGTTTGATGCTGGTGTTTTCTGCTGACTGAAGCAATATTCAGTCGCACAGAATACTTCACATGAAGAAAATACTAATGGCGCTAAAATTTACATTGCACCCCCTTCTGTGTGCTGTGCAGTGATCACAACAAATTCCCACAGTACTTGGTTGCAGGATTAGCAATGCTTGTTTCATCTCTAGTAACATAGAAACATAGAAAATAGGTGCAGTAGGCCATTCGATGTTGGGGGAGTCCAGAACCAGGGGCCACAGTTTAAGAATAAGGGGTAGGCCATTTAGAACTGAGATGAGGAAAAACTTTTTCAGTCAGAGAGTTGTGAATCTGTGGAATTCTCTGCCTCAGAAGGCAGTGGAGGCCAATTCTCTGAATGCATTCAAGAGAGAGCTAGATAGAGCTCTTAAGGATAGTGGTCAGGGTGTATGGGGAGAAGGCAGGAACGGGGTACTGATTGAGAATGATCAGCCATGATCACATTGAATAGTGGAGCTGGTTCGAAGGGCCGAATGGCCTCCTCCTGCACCTATTGTCTGTTGTCTATTGTCTATTCGAGCCAGCACCGCCATTCATTGTGATCATGGCTGATCATTCAAAATCAGTAACCCGTGCCTGCCTTCTCCCCATATCCCTCGATTCTCTTAGCCTGAAGAGCTAAATCTAACTCTCTCTTGAAAACATCCAGTGAATTGGCCTCCACTACCTTCTGTGGCAGAGAATTCCACAGATTCACAACTCTCTGGGTGAAAATGATTTTCCACATCTCAGTCCTAAATGGCCGACCCCTTATTCATAAAGTGTGACTCCTACCCCTTATTCTTAAACTCTGACCCTTGGTTCTGGACTCCCCCAACATGGGGAACATTTTTCCTGCATCTAGCCTGTCCAATCCCTAAAGAAATTTATATGTTTCTTTAAGATCCCCTTCTAAATTCCAGTGAATATAAGCTCAGTCGATCCATTCTTTCATCGTATGTCAGTGGAATTAACCTGGTGATCCTACGCTGCACTCCCTGAATAGCAAGAATGTCCTTCCTCAAATTAGGAGACCAAAACTATAATTTTATTTGTTCACTGTCAGTTTTAAGCCTCATTACCATTATTTACAAAACTTTTTGCAGGAAAAATGTTCCCAATGTTGGGGGTCCAGAACCAGGGGGCCACACAGTCTAAGAATAAAGGGGAGGCCATTTAAAACCGAGGTGAGAAAAAACTTTTCACCCAGAGAGTTGTGAATTTGTGGAATTCTTTGCCACAGAAGGCAGTGGAGGCCGATTCACTGAATGAATTCAAAAGAGAGTTAGATAGAGCTCTAGGGGCTAGCGGAATCAAGGGATATGGGGAGAAGGCAGGCACGGGTTACTGATTGTGGATGATCAGCCACGATCACAATGAATGGCGGTGCTGGCTCGAAGGGCCAAATGGCCTTCTCCTGCACCTATTTTCTATGTTTTTATCAATGTTGAAATCTGCAATATTGTCAAATGCAGAAACTCCACTATTTTAATCAGCTTTGAAGTTGAACAAAGTTCCCCTGAAATCATTCTCCAACTCTGTGGCTATTATTGCTTTGAGTTTCGTGTACACCATGATACTTTGCGACCAGTGCCAATTTCACATTACAGTAAATAGCTTTAAAGAGCTTTCTTCTTATTTATAAATAAGCTTTGTTGAAGCACATGGTTTAAAGCATAAATTATGAAAATTAAACAGTCAGGTTTCGCCAAAGCAACTTAAGGCAGAGGAATGAAATGAAGTTACACTTACAGTTTGCAGCCCAGATCAAAGCAGAGATCAGAAGAAGGGTCTCGACCCGAAACGTCACCCATTCCTTCTCTCTAGAGATGCTGCCTGACCCGCTGAGATACTCCAGCATTTTGTGTCTACCTTCAGAGGTAAATAAGGGGTCGGCCATTTAGGACTGAGATGTGGAAAATTAGAAGAAGGAAGATGCTATGAGGTTGCAGGGTGATTTGGGCAGGTTGTGTGAGTGGGCGAATGCATGGCAGATGCAGTTTAATGTGGATAGGTGTATGGTTATCCATTTTGGTGGAAAGAATAAGAAGGCAGATTATTATCTGAATGGTGTCAAGTTAGGAACAGGGAAAGTACAACGAGATCTTGGTGTCCTAGTGCATCACTCACTGAAAGGAAGCATGCAGGTACAGCAGGCAGTGAAGAAAGCCAATGGAATGTTGGCCTTCATAACAAGAGGAGTTGAGTATAGGAGCAAAGAGGTCCTTCTACAGTTGTACAGGGCCCTAGTGAGACCGCACCTGGAGTACTGTGTGCAGTTTTGGTCTCCAAATTTGAGGAAGGATATTCTTGCTATTGAGGGCGTGCAGCATAGGTTTAGACAATAGACAATAGACAATAGGTGCAGGAGGAGGCCATTCGGCCCTTCGAGCCAGCACCGCCATTCAATGTGATCATGGCTAAACATTCTCAATCAGTACCCCATTCCTGCCTTCTCCCCATACCCCCTGACTCCGCTATCCTTAAGAGCTCTATCTAGCTCTCTCTTGAATGCATTCAGAGAATTGGCCTCCACTGCCTTCTGAGGCAAAGAATTCCACAGATTCACAACTCTCTGACTGAAAAAGTTTTTCCTCATCTCAGTTCTAAATGGCCTACCCTTTATTCTTAAACTGTGCCCCCTTGTTCTGGACTCCCCCAACATTGGGAACATGTTTCCTGCCTCTAACGTGTCCAACCCCTTAATTATCTTATACGTTTCGATAAGATCCCCCCTCATCCTTCTAAATTCCAGTGTGTACAAGCCTAGTCGCTCCAGTCTTTCAACATATGACAGTTCCGCCATTTACTAGGTTAATTCCCGGAATGACGTTTCACAGAGTGCTGGAATAACTCAGCGGGTCAGGCAGCATCTGTGGAGAACATGGATAGGTGATGTTTCACAGAGTACTGGAGTAACTCAGCGGGTCAGGCAGCATCTGTGGAGAGACGGAATAGGTGACGTTTGGGGTTGATTTTGACTCAAGCCTCATCACTTATATTGGTTGTAACAGGGGTTTATTTTTGGTGAGGATGGACACTCGTACAATGTACTGCCATCTTGATAAAGTTAAATACCATTTTTGGTTTCTGGCAACATCGCACATACTGTGTGTTTATTAACCAAGTGTACGGCCCTTTATTGTCCACAAAAAAGGCACTGGTTTTAATTAACCGTCATCCTTACCACGGCTGCTGGCCGACCTGCTGTGTTTACTTTAGACTTTAGAGATACAGCGCGGTAACAGGCCCTTCGGCCCACCGAGTCCGTACCGACCAGCGATCGCCCCGCACACTACCACTATCCTACACACACTAGGGACAAGTTACAACATACAGCAGCCAATTAGCCTACCAACCCGCACGTCTTTGGAGTGTGGGTGGAAATCAGAGCCCCCGGAGAAAACCCACACGGGTCACGGGGAGAAGGTACAAACTCCGTACAGACAGCACCCGTAGTCGGGATGGAACCCGGGTCTCCGGCGCTGTGAGGCAGCAACTCTACCGCTGCGCCACCGTAAGTTCTTCCGGCCGTTTGTGTTTTTGTGTTGGATTTCCAGCATCTGCAGTTTTTTTTCTTTTGGAATTACATTTGACCTCCAGAAGAGTGGAGTCGCTGCCTCACAGCGCCGGAGACCCGGGTTCCATCCCGACCACGGGCGCTGTCTGTACGGAGTTTGTACGTTCTCCCCGTGACCTGCGTGGGTTTTCTCCGGGTTCTCCGGTTTCCTCCCACACTCCAAAGACGTACAGGTTTGTAGGTTAATTAGCTGCTGTATGTTGTAAATTGTCCCGAGTGTGTAAATTGACCCGCATGGGTCTTCTTCAAGATCATTGCTTTCCTCCCGCACTCCAAAGACGTACAGGTTTATAGGTTAATTGGCTTGGTATAAGTGTAAATTGTCCCTAGTGTGTGTAGGATAGTGTTAGTGTGCGGGGATCACTGGTCGGCGTGGGCTCGGTGGGCCGAAGGGCCTGTTTACGCGCTGTATCTATTAAATTAAACTAAACTAAACTAAACAACATATTTTACTTTCTGTGAAGTTCACCTTGAAATTCATTTGTGGCTGTTCATGATAAATAAGTTATATAAACATGTAGAATCCTAATTTCCAAATATCATTTATTAACTTCAGTGGAGTTAGGTTTGGAGGCAGTATGCAATGGACTGACATGATTACAGGTGGCATTTATCAGTACCAATCAGAAATGCATTTCCAAGCAGATGACTCAAGCAGCAATAATCAAAATGGACTGGTTGATCAGCCTCCCGCACAAAGTACTGCACAATTTGCACTAGTGATATGAAGCAATGTATTGCTGTCAGACTCATGAAACCAATCACCTCTTTCACCCCGAAGGCAGACACAAAATGCTGGAGTAACTCAGCGGGTCAGGCAGCATCTGTGGAGAACATGGATAGGTGACGTTTCACAGAGTGCTGGAGTAACTCAGCGGGTCAGGCAGCATCTGTGGAGAACATGGATAGGTGACGTTTCACAGAGTGCTGGAGTAACTCAGCGGGTCAGGCAGCATCTCTGGAGAGAAGGAATGGGTGAAGTTTTCGGGTCGAGACCCTTCTTCAGTCTGAGGGTGAGGGGAGGGGGAGGAGCGAGAGAGGGGGTTGCAGAACTGTGGCACCTTCAAGATTATTTTCCACCGCCCACCCCCTGAAACAAAAGCTTTGTGACCATGGTTGCTTATTTAAGGAGGCCTGTTTGCTCACGAACAATGGCTGGATCAATCTTTTAGTACAAACTAATAGTCAGCAATCATTGGAACAGGATGCATGGAGCTGAGGGAGGGCATGTTTAAACCTCCAGTGGATTTGCTCGATGGGCGTTGGATGGGAAAGAGCGGGTGGCATATTTGTGGCGTAGCTCATCAATAGTGGATGTCTCCCTACCCCCCACACTCACTGCGATGGGAACGTGTCCGTGTAACAAAGCACCCTCTTCACCCAGTCACACAGATCGCCCTTGGATACGCAAGGCACGGGATTAATCCAATGTTTCTGACTATTTCTGCCCAGACAAAAGTAGAATCCCGGCGAGCAAACAAAGCCGTTCACTGCCAGAGGAGAGCGGACGTGATTGCCTTTTTTTATCGACAACTTTCTGAAGAAGAATGTGTCTCGCTCGACCCGAAACGTCATCCGTTCCTTCTCCCCAGAGGTGCTGCCTAGAGTCATAGAGTCATAGAGTGATACAGTGTGGAAACAGGCCCTTCGGCCCAACTCGCCCACACCGGCCAACATATCCCAGCTACACTAGTCCCACTTGCCTGCGCTTGGTCCATATCCCTCCAAACCTGTCCTATCCATGTACCTGTCCAACTGTTTCTTAAATGATGGGATAGTCCCAGCCTCAACTACCTCCTCTGGCAGCTTGTTCCTCACACCCACCACCCTCTGTGTGAAAATGTTACCCCTCGGATTCCTATTAAATCTTTCCCCTTTCACCTTGAACCACTGTCCTCTGGTCATCGATTCCCCTACTCTGGGCAAGAGACTCTGTGTGTCTTGATGTCGCCTGTCCCCGCTGAGTTACTCCAGCACGCCGTGACTATATCCAGAAGGCTGGTTGTCACGTTGGCCTGAGCAGCGGTGAACGGGAACAGCCGCGAGCTGATGAAACAATCCTTGTTGATACTTGCCTCGGCCATCGACATGATATTTCTGCACAGGCTGAGACTGAGGCTGCCACAGACGGGGATTCAAAGGCCAGAATCTCAAAGCATTATTATTATCCGCTGACCAGGCAGAATCTAGACTTTATAAAAACCCAGTGGGGCTGGCCCGGAACATTCTCCTTTGTGAAGGTAATCTCCTGTGACAGGTTTTGTGCAAAGGCTTGGTGTTTTAAAGAAAGACACCTGTTAACCAAGGTAATTTCACACGTTAAACGAGGTCTCCTCTTATTTACAGGGTCAAATTTTGCAGTTTAGCTGTTCCAAAGCAGCTAAATCTGGAGTTTCCTGTTCGTTGTGATCAAAATAAAGTCATTAGTGTAAGAAAGTCATTCATCATTCATTAACATTTCTCGTTAGCATTTCGAGATACCGCCTGGAAACAGGCCCTTCGGCCCACCAAGTCCGTGCCGACCATCGATGGCCCGTTTACACACTAGTTCTACATTATCCCACTTGCTCATCCATTCCCTACAAAGGGACGTACAACGAGATCTGGGTGTCCTAGTGCATCAGTCACTGAAAGGAAGCATGCAGGTACAGCAGGCAGTGAAGAAAGCCAATGGAATGTGGGCCTTCATAACAAGAGGAGTTGAGTATAGGAGCAAAGAGGTCCTTCTACAGTTGTACAGGGCCCTAGTGAGACCGCACCTGGAGTACTGTGTGCAGTTTTGGTCTCCAAATTTGAGGAAGGATATTCTTGCTATTGAGGGCATGCAGCGTAGGTTTATTAGGTTAATTCCCGGAATGGCGGGACTGTCATATGTTGAAAGACTGGAGCGACTAGGCTTGTATATACTGGAATTTAGAAGGATGAGAGGAGATCTTATCGAAACGTATAAGATTATTAAGGGGTTGGACACGTTAGAGGCAGGAAACATGTTCCCAATGTTGGGGGAGTCCAGAACAAGGGGCCACAGTTCAAGAATAAGGGGTAGGCCATTTAGAACTGAGATGAGGAAAAACTTTTTCAGTCAGACTTGTAAATCTGTGGAATTCTCTGCCTCAGAAGGCAGTGGAGGCCAATTCTCTGAATGCATTCAAGAGAGAGCTAGATAGAGCTCTTAAGGATAGCGGAGTCAGGGGGTATGGGGAGAAGGCAGGAACGGGGTACTGATTGAGAATGATCAGCCATGATCACATTGAATGGCGGTGCTGGCTCGAAGGGCCGAATGGCCTCCTCCTGCACCTATTGTCTATTGTCTATTGTCTATAAACTAGGGGGCAATTTACAGAGGGGCCGATTCACCTACAAACCCTCACGTCTTTGAGATGTGGGAGGAAACCGGAGCACCCGGAGGAAACCCACGCAGATCACGGGGAGAGCGTGCAAACTCCACGCAGACAGCACCGGTAGTCAGGACCGAACCCGGGTCTCGGGTGCTGTGTTAATCCCTTTAAAAGTTATTCCCTTTATCCTGTATTTGTGCCGATACTTTTTGCCGACCGGATAGCACGTAACAAAAAAGCTTTCCGCTGTACCTCGGGACACGTGACAATAACAAACTAAACTAACAGGGGCACTGCGGTAGAGTTGCTGCCTCACAGCGTCAGAGACCCGGGTTCTACGTTCTTGGTTCTTGATCCTCCAAAATATTCCAAATGGAGTTTAAACTGGAGACGGCATTTAAACTGGAGGTGGCATCCTGACTATTTTTTTTAATTTTTTTTAATATAAAAGTTTTATTCCAAAGAAAACCATACAAACATACTAAGCAAAATGTGATCAAACAAAAGCCGCCTGTATCTGCAGTTTACAAATTAAACAATTATCACATTAAAATCCCGCCATCTCTGTCAACAATACATTCAACCCCCCCGCGGCGACCAGCGTTCCCGGAAGGCCTCCAGAGTCCCAGTGGACACCGCGTGTTCCCTCTCCAGGGACAAGCGGGCACGGACGTAAGCCCGGAACAGGGGTAGGCAGCCGACTTCTGTGAGGCCGTCGACTGCCCGCTGCCCGGACCCGCGGATGGCCATCTTGGCCAGGCCACTACGGGTGCTGTCTGTACAGAGATTTTTTACGTTCTCCCCGTGACCTGCGTGGGTTTTCTCCGGGTGCTCCGGTTTCCTCCCACACTCCAAAGACGTACAGGTATGCAGGTTAATTGACTTTGGTAAAATTGTAAATTGTCCCTAGCGTGCGTAGGACAGTGTTAGCGTACGAGGTGATCGCTGGTTAGCGCGGACCCGGTGGGCTGAAGGGCCTGTTTCCGCGCTGTATCTCTAACGTAAACTAAAACAAGCAGCAGTTCCACCTGCTGCATCCATTATTATGGAAGATCGACATAAAAAACTGGAGTAACTCAGCGGGTCAGGCAGCATCTGTGGAGAACATGGCTAGGTGACGTTTCACAGAGTGCTGGAGTAACTCAGCGGGTCAGGCAGCATCTGTGGAGAACATGGATAGGTGACGTTTCGGATCGAGGCCCTTCTTCAGACTCGACCCGCAACATCACCTATTCCTTTTCTCCAGAGACACTGCCTTTGTGTGTCTTTCTTCGGTTTAAACCCGCATCTGCTCTTCCTTCCAACACATTGTTACGGAGGTTGTTTGGAAATGGCCAGTGAAGTGGCTCTATTTTTCTAAGTCAGACCCTAAACCAGTTTTTTTTGGAGAGCTATAAAAGTATTTTTGACAGGCTAATAATTCAAATGTCGTTCTTATGTTTCCAATAGACTTCAGCACTGAGCGCAGCGGTTCCCGCCTGGATCCTGGGATACAACATTACTTCATCAGAGCTGATCATCCATCAAAGCTTTCGGGAGGAAAGAAAAACTTCCAGCAACTCCTCACAGTCCACAGACATAATATGAGTGTCTCTTAGAAGTACTGCCGATGGTTTTATAAGAAAATAACTGCAGATGCTGGTACAAATCGAAGGTATTTATTCACAAAATGCTAGAGTAACTCAGCAGGTCAGGCAGCGTCTCAGGAGAGAAGGAATGGGTGACGTTTCGGGTCGAGACCCTTCTTCAGTCTGAAGAAAAGGGTCTCGACCCAAAACGTCACCCATTCCTTCTCTCCTGAGATACTGCCTGACCTGCTGAGATACTCCAGCATTTTGTGAATAACTGCCAATGGTTTTAGTCAATCTCGTCTTCTGGAGTAGACGGGGAACTCTTGGCGCAAGGTGGCGGCATTTGGAGGCTGAGATAATTGGCTTTAAACCCGTCAGAGGGTGGACAAGATGGTGGAAGACTGCGTCCCACTTTCGCTCGGAATCCCACTACACCCACCCTCTCCAGTAGCCCCTGGACATCACTCTCCGTGTACCCAGAGAGGGCAATCTCCTTGACCTCACATCCCAAGTCTCTCTCTACATCCCAAGTCTCTTCCTCAATATCCTTCCTCCCGCCACCAGACTGCCAGGAACAGAATGGTGGACGCTGGTGAATTATCCGTGGCAACCGCAGATGCTGCTTGACGCCGAAGATAGACACACAACGCTGGAGTAACTCAGCGGGGCAGGCAGGACCTCTACAGCGGAGGAATGGGTGACGTTTCGGGTCGAGACCCTTCTTCAGAGTCTCCGCTGAGTTACTCCAGCATTTTATAGACAATAGACAATAAACAATAGGTGCAGGAGGAGGCCATTCGGCCCTTCGAGCCAGCACCGCCATTCAATGTGATCAAGGCTGATCATTCTCAATCAGTACCCCGTTCCTGCCTTCTCCCCATACCCATGTCTATCTTTGGTGATAAATTATATATATTTTTACATTACATTATTTTTATATGATATTATATTATTTATTACAGTACTGCAAAACTAAATAATTCCCTTTAATACCTTTTATTATCTATGATGTATTGTTACTAAATATTCTATTATACTTAATTATTTTTTGAGTATTAATACAAAATAATTGTATTATTTATTATTACTAAATAAATGTGTATCATGGATTATTACTAAATAATGTTATTGTTCATTATTACTAAATAATTTTAATATTTGATATGACTAAAATTTGATGCTTTTAACCGATTTTACTTCCTTTCTTCTTTTACACTCCAAATTTTACATTTTATATTTCTATATAAATCTGTGCTTTGTATGCTTATATTCTTACTGTTTTAAATTGTATCTTTGTTTAGACATGTGTTTGTTTTTGTGGAAAGCACTTTGGGTGCATTCAATGCACGAAAAGTGCTATATAAATAAAGTTTTTATTATTATTATTATTATTATTATTATTATTATTATCCCTTTCATTATTAAATGATATGTTTGTTATTGCATTATTTATCATGATACTATAAAGCTAAATGATTATTTTTATTACTTTATCACTTATATTATATATTATTATTAAATAATTTTATTTATATCATTTATATTATTGCGAAATAATTCTTTTTTATTGTTTTATAGTTTTATTATTAAATCATAGCTTTTTATGTTATATTATTTATCCGTACGGTAAAGCTACATTAATCCATTTCACAAACTTGCTACCTGACCCGCTGAGTTACTCCAGCACTCTGTGAAACGTCACCTATCCATGTTCTCCACAGATGCTGCCTGACCCGCTGAGTTACTCCAGCACTCTGTGAAACGTCACCTATCCATGTTCTCCACAGATGCTGCCTGACCCGTCACACAATTGCTGGGAATTTCCAGCATGCCATGTTTATATTACATAAATGCAGCTCTCAAACCAAGCAGGTTATGTTTTAATGTCACTTTAGTTTTTTTTAGTTTAGTTTAGAGATACAGCGCGGAAACAGGCCCTTCGGCCCACCGAGTCCGTGCCAACCAGCGATCCCCGCACACTAACACTATCCTACACCAACTAGGGACACTTTATATTTTACACCAAGCCAATTAACCTACAAACCTGCTCGTCTTTGGAGTGTGGGAGGAAACCGAAGATCTCTGAGAAAACCCACGCAGGTCACGGGGAGAACGTACAAACTCCGTACAGACAGCACCTGTAGTCGGGATCGAGCCCGGGTCTCTGGCGCTGTGAGCGCTGTAAGCAACAACTCTACCGCTGCGCCACCGTGCTGCCCTTGAACATGACGGGCCGAATGGCCTAATTCTGTTCCTGGGCCGAGATGAGGAAAAACTATTCCATCCGGAGAATTATGAATCTGTGGAATTCTCTGCCACAGAAGGCAGTGGAGGCCAATTCACTAGATGTATTCAAGAGAGAGTTAGATTTAGCTCTTAGGGTTAACGGAATCAAGGGATATGGGGAAAAAGCAGTAACGGGGTACTGATTTTGGATGATCAGCTATGATCATATTGAATGGCGGTGCTGGCTCGAAGGGCCGAATGGCTTACTCCTGCACCTATAATCTATGTTTCTATGCTTCTAATGACCTGCAGGCACTTTTAATGCTACATGTGGTTAACACTGGGAGCTTGACAAGTACATGAGCTCAGAAAGCTTCACTTGTGAAGATATGCAAGTTTAAAGAGAGAAAAGATACTTCTTGCTCAACCACAACAAGCCGTTCAAAATTCAAAAGATCAATATTTAAGTCCAGCCAATTCTGAGTGCAGTCATCAGCTAGTTTACCATTCGGAGATTGTGCTTTGATCGGGAATATTAGAGTGAAAGTATGTGTTTCTCATTATTGAGGCCACAGAATGGGGAGATGAGTTTGAGCCAGTTGCAAAACTTACAACTACAGCAAAGCTACAAATCTCCAAAGACGTGCAGGTTTGTAGGTGAATTGGCTTGGTAAATGGAAAAATTGGCCATAGTGTGTGTAGGATAGGGTGAGTGTGTGGGGATCGCTGGTCAGCGCGGACCCGGTGGGCCGAAGGGCCTGTTTCCGCGCTGTGTCTCTAAACTAAAAAACTAAATAAAACTAAATCTCTTTTCCCAGGTAGCTCAACAACTTTTACTTGAGAGAGACAAAGAGTGCTGGAGTAACTCAGCGGGACAGGCAGCATCTCTGGAGAGAAGGAATGGGTGACCTTTGAGATCGAGACCCTTCTTCTAACATTCCGAAGAAGGGTCTCGACCCGAAATGTTACCCATTCCTTCTCTCCAGAGATGCTGCCTGTCCCGCTGAGTTACTCCAGCACTCTGTGAAACGTCACCTATCCACGTTCTCCAGAGATGCTGCCTGACCCGCTGAGTTACTCCAGCACTCTGTGAAACGTCACCTATCCACGTTCTCCAGAGATGCTGCCTGACCCGCTGAGTTACTCCAGCACTCTGTGAAACGTCACCTATCCATGTTCTCCAGAGATGCTGCCTGACCCGCTGAGTTACTCCAGCACTCTGTGAAACGTCACCTATCCATGTTCCCCACAGATGCTGCCTGACCCGCTGAGTTACTCCAGCACTCTGTGAAACGTCACCTATCCATGTTCCCCACAGATGCTGCCTGACCCGCTGAGTTACTCCAGCTTATCCTTGTCTTTACTTTTATTTATAATGAATGCTCTCTTGCTATCCACTTTGCTGGTGTAACTCTGTGAATTTCCCCGGTGTGGGACAAATAAAGGAATATATTATTATTTTTGTGTCTTTCTTTAGTATAAACCAGCATCTGCACTTCCTTTTCCTTACATTTAAGCTAAGCTTTTTGTGAGAAACAATGTTATTATTCAACAAGTGCTCAGTATAAAACTGATTTGTGTATTAGGAACTCAAGAGGGGAAATAAATTACAAATAGTCAATGCAGTAAAGTCATAAGGTGATAAAGAATAGGAGTAGAATTAGGCCATTCGGCCCATCGAGTCTACTCCGCCATTCAATCACGGCTGATCTATCTCTCCCTCCTAACTCCATTTTCCTGCCTTCTCCCCATTGCGTCTTCTCCCCAATCTGTTTTTATCTGACATTAAATTACAGCACGGAAATTTAACTCAACTTTGTCCATGCTGACCAACATGCCTCATCTAAGCTAGTCCCATTTGCCCGCATTTGGCCCATTTCAACTCTGAACCTTCCCCATCCATGTACCATAAGAAAATAACTGCAGATGCTGGTACAAATCGATTTATTCACAAAATGCTGGAGTAACTCAGCAGGTCAGGCAGCATCTCGGGAGAGAAGGAATGGGTGACGTTTCGGGTCGAGACCCTTCTTCAGACTCAGACTCATATGTCTGAAGAAGGGTCTCGACCCGAAACGTCACCCATTCCTTCTCTCCCGAGATGCTGCCTGACCTGCTGAGTTACTCCAACATTTTGTGAATAAACCCATCCATGTACCTGTCCAAGTGTCTTTTAAATGCTTTTACAGTCCCTGCCTCAACCACCTGTTCCGGCAGCTCATTCCATACACCCACCACACCCTGTGTGCAAACGTTGCCCCTTGGGTTCCTGTTGTCTTTCCCCCTCTCACCTTAAACATGTGCCCTCGAGTCTTTGATTCCATTAACCTGGGTAGAGTATTTTGTGCATTTGTTCTATCTATTCCCCTCTGGTTCTTGATTCCCCTACCCTGGGTAAAGTGATTATATGTAGTTAACAAGTACAAGTCACAAGTTATAGGAGTAGAATTAGGCCATTCGGCCCATCGAGTACACTCCTCCATACAATCATGGCTGATCTCTGCCTCCTAATCCCATTTTCCTGCCTTCTCCCCATCATCCTTGACACCCGTTCTAATCAATAACTTGTCTAACTCTGCTTTAAAAATATCCACTGACTTGGCCTCCAAAGCCTTCTGTGGCAAAGAATTCCACAGATTCACCAACCTCTGACTAAAGAAATTTCTCCTAATTTCCTTCCTAAAAGAACGTCCTTTAATTCTACGGCTGTGCCCTCTGGTCCTAGACTCCCCCACCATTGGTAACATCCTCTCCACATCCACTCTATCCAAGCCTTTCACTATTCTGTACGTTTCAATGAGGTCCCCCCTCATTCTTCTAAACTCCAGCGAGTACAGGCCCAGTGCTGACAAACGCTCATCATAGGTTAACCCACTCATTCCTGGGATCGTTCTTGTAAACCTCCTCTGGGCCCTCTCCAGAGCAAGCACATCCTTCCTCAGATAATGGGGCCCAAAGTTGCTCACAATCCTCCAAATGTGGCCTGACCAGCGCCTTGTAGAGCCCCAGCATTACATCTCTGTTTTTGTATTCCAGTCCTCTTGATATCAATGCTAGCATTGAATTTGCCTTCCACAGTAGTTTAGTTTAGTTTTTTTTTAGAGATACAGCGCGGAAACAGGCCCTTCGGCCCACCGGGTCCGCGCCGACCAGCGATCCCCGCACACTAACACTATCCTACACCCACTAGGGACAATTTTTACATTTATACCAAGCCAATTAACCTACAAACCTGCACGTCTTTAGAGTGTAGGAGGAAACCGAAGATCTCGGAGAAAACCCACGCAGGTCACGGGGAGAACGTACAAACTCCGTACAGATGGCGCCCGTGGTCGGGATGGAACCCGGGTCTCCGGCGCTGCATTCGCTGTAAGGCAGCAACTCTACCGCTGCGCCACCATGACCGCCCTATACAGTGTAAGCACATTAGATCTTATTCACTATTATTGTGGGCGCGATCTATTTCTGCCGGCTGAAATTCTCTGCTTTGATTTAAAATGGGATCATTAATAAAACCGGGACAATTAGTTGTGCCGTCTCTGGACTGAGAAAGAGAGCAAAGTTTTCCAAGTATTGGATTATTTGGGCGGTCACGGTGGCGCAGCGGTAGAGTTGCTGCCTCACAGACCCAGGTTCGATCCCGACTACGGGCGCTGTCTGTACGGAGTTTGTACGTTCTCCCCGTGACCTGCATGGGTTTACTCCGGGATCTTTGGTTTCCTCCCACACTCCAAAGACGTGCAGATGTGTAGGTTAATCGGCTTGGTAAATGTGAAAATTGTCCCTAGTGGGTGTAGGGTAGTGTTAGTGCGCGGGGATCGCTGATCGGCACGGACCCGGTGGGCCGAAGGGGCCTGTTTCCGCGCAGTATCACTAAACTAAACTAAACTCTACTATTAGATGCAACAGTGACTTTTGCCGATTTAGCTATTTAAGTGGAAACCGTCCGACTCAGCAGTTTGCACTAAATCTCCCACCACACAAATAACCGCAAGAAGCACTGAGGGAAAATAAGCAGCAGATTGAGATGTCCAGACGTATTTACTCCTGCTTGGAATGTCGGTGTCTCTGGCATGGTTGACAGTTACTGCCCAGTGTTACCAGTAATGACTCTTCCTGACGAGCTTGTGGCCACCAATGGACCATAGCCACATGGAGCGACACTTTGTAGGTCGTTTCCGTGGGAAATAGACAATAGACAATAGACAATAGGTGCAGGAGGAGGCCATTCGGCCCTTCGAGCCAGCACCGCCATTCAATGTGATCATGGCTGATCATTCTCAATTAGTACCCCATTCCTGCCTTCTCCCCATACCCCCTGACTCCGCTATCCTTAAGAGCTCTATCTAGCTCTCTCTTGAATGTATTCAGAGAATTGGCCTCCACTGCATTCTGAGGCTGAGAATTCCACAGATTCACAACTCTCTGACTGAAAATGTTTTTCCTCATCTCAGTTCTAAATGGCCTACCCCTTATTCTTAAACTGTGGCCTCTGGTTCTGGACTCCCCCAACATTGGGAACATGTTTCCTGCCTCTAACGTGTCCAACCCCTTAATAATCTTATACGTTTCAATAAGATCCCCTCTCATCCTTGTAAATTCCAGTGTATACAAGCCTAGTCGCTCCAGTCTTTCAACATATAACAGTCCCGCCATTCCGGGAATTAACCTAATAAACCTACGCTGCACGCCCTCAATAGCAAGAATATCCTTCCTCAAATTTGGAGGCCAAAACTGCACACAGTACTCCAGGTGCGGTCTCACTAGGGCCCTGTACAACTGCAGAAGGACCTCTTTGCTCCTATACTCAACTCCTCTTGTTATGAAGACCAACATTCCATTGGTTTTCTTCACTGCCTGCTGTACCTGCATGCTTCCTTTCAGTGACTGATGCACTAGGACACCCAGATCTCGTTGTACATTCCCTGTACCTAACTTGACACCATTCAGATAATAATCTGCCTTCCTATTCTACCACCAAAGTGGATAACCTCACACTTATCCACATTAAACTGCATCTTCCATGCATCCGCCCACTCACACAACCTGTCCAAGTCACCCTGCAACCTCACAGTTCACACAGCCATCCAGCTTTGAAATGTGAGGGGGAATCTTCAGAAACATCTTATATAAGACAGGGGTTAGCCGGGACATCCTGTATTTTGGACCCAATTGGTTTGTCCCATACTGGACCGCCCTTGTCCCGTATTAGGCCCGGGGGGCGCTGTAGGCCCGGACGCTGTAGGCCCAGACGCTGTAGGCCCAGATAGTGCAGATGCTAGTTAAAACCTGTGCCTACCTTCCGAAGGTCGGAACAGTGTAGACCCGGAGGCCCGTGCGCCGCCTAGCAGAGGTTGCTTAGCAACCTGTCTCTCGGCTCCGGCGGCCGCCGTTGGTGGAGCGGGAGCACGTGGCCGCTGGCTGGGTGAGGTCACGTGGGGCGCGGGGCGGTGACGTCACCTTGTCCCGTATTTGGGAGCGAGATGGTTGGCAACCCCTATATAAGACGTTGGACACAAAATGATGGAGTAACTCAGCAGGACAGGCAGTACCTCTGGAGAGAAGTAATGGGTTGCGAGGACTCAGGGGAGGGTGAGGTTGGGCAGGCTAGGACTTTATTCCATGGAGCGCAGGAGGATGAGGGGTGATCTTATAGAGGTGTACACGATCATGAGAGGAATAGATCAGTAAACTCACAGAGTCTCTTACCCAGAGTAGGGGAATTGAGAACTAGAGGACACAAGTTTAAGGTGAAGGGCAAAAGATTTAATGGGAATCTGAGGGGTAACTTTTTCACACAAAGGGTGGCGGGTGTATGGAACAAGCTGCCAGAGGAAGTAGTTGAGGCTGGGAATATTGCAATGTTTAAGAAATATTTAGTCGGTACATGGATAGGATAGATTTAGAGGGATATGGAACAAACGCAGGCATATGGGACTAGTATAGCTGGGACATGTTAGTCAGCATGGGCAAGTTGGGCCGAAGGACCTGTTTCCTTGCTGTATGACTTTCTATTCTATATATATATGTGTGTGTGTGTGTGTGAAGGGTCTCGAACCATTCCTTCTCTCCAGAGATGCTGCCTGTCCCACTGAGTTATTCCAATATGTGTGTGTGTGTCTGTGTGTCTGTGTGTGTTTATGTGTGTGTGTGCATGTAATTAAAATATACACACACACACACACACACACACACATACACACACACACACACACACACATAAGGACACAGAGATAGGAGCAGAATTAGGTCATCCGGCCCATCAGGTCTACTCCGCCATTCAATCATGGCTGATCTATCTCTCCCTCCTAACCCCATTCTCCTGCCTTCTCCCCATAACCCCTGACATACACACTAATCAAGAATCTATCTATCTCCACCTTAAAAATGCCCACTGACTTGGCGTCCAGAACCGTCTGTGGCAAAGAATTCCGCAGATTCACCGCCCTCTGACTAAAGAAATTTCTCCTTATCTCCTTCCTAAAAGAACGTCCTTTAATTCTAAGGCTGTGCCCTCTGATCCTAGACTCTCCCACTCCACACATGAAGCAGCCCTGGGTCAGGGGGGGGGGGGGGGGTGGCGAGGGGAGGGGGCGTTCGTTGGGTCGAGGCGTGGGTGGGGTGGGGTGGGGTGGGGTGGGGTGGGGTGGGCCGCTGGAGGCTCAGACTCCACACATATTTCAAATTAGGTAATGTGGTAATGTGAAACGGAAAGCGTTTAATTTTACACCCATAACATTTCCGATTGTGGTCCTGTTAGAATGTTCCATTAATGAAGAAATGTAATCAGTATAATGAATTACAGAATGCAATCAGGCTATTGGGTTGCCGAGGCTGCTGGAGTAATCTCAGTGGGTTGGCACTGCTCAATTTGACGATTTGTGTGAAAAAAAATCAACTTCAAAGTTTTGATTAAAATGTTCCAAATGCATAATGGCTAATGGTATGTTTCAAGGCATGTATGGTTTAGCTTAGAGATGTAGCATGGAAGACTAGGGTTGCCGACTTTCTCACTCCCAAATAAGGGACAAAGGGTGACGTGACCGCCCCGCGCCCCATGTGACATCACCCAGCCAGCGGCCACGTGCTCCCGCTCCACCAACGGCGGCTGCCCGGGCCTGGAGACGGGTTGCTACGCAACCTCCGTTAGGCAGCGCCCGGGCCTCCGGGCCTACACTGTCCGGGTCTACAGCGGCCCCCGGATCTATAGTGTCCAGGCCTACAGTGTCCGGGCCTACAGTGTCCGGGCCTACACTGTCCGGGCCTACAGCAGGCCCCAGGCCTACAGTGTCCGGGCCTACATTGTCCAGCCCTACAGTGTCCGGGCCTACTGCAGCCCCCAGCCCTACAGTGTCCAGCCCTACAGTGTCCGGGCCTACATTGGCCCCCGGGCCTACAGTGCCCCCAGGGCCTAATACGGGACATGGGCAGTCCCGTACAGGACAAACCAATTTAACCCAATATACGGGATGTCCCGGCTAATATGGGAGAGTTGGCAACCTTATGGAAGACCCTTCGGCCAACCGAGTCCGCACCGAGGAGATGTTTATCTTGGTATCATAACCAGTATAGACACTGTGGACTGAAGGGTCTGTTCTTTTGCCGTGCTATTCTGTGTACTATGTCCCGTGAGGCTGATTGACCGATTGAGAGACGCAGTGTGGAAACAGGCCCTTCGGCCCACAGAGTCCAGGCTGACCCTCGATCGCCGATTCTCACACTAGTTCAACGTTATCCCACTTTCTCATCCACTCCCCACACACCAGGGGCAATTAACCAACAAACCCTCACGTCTTTGGGATGTGGGAGGAAACCGGAGCACCCGGAGGAAACCCATGTGGTCACGGGGAGAAGGTGCAAACTCCGTCCCAGACAGCACCCTAGGTCACCCTAGGTTAGAATTTACTTGCTGGAATTTAGAAGACTGAGGGGGGATCTTATAGAAACATATAAAATTCTTAAGGGGTTGGAGAGGCTAGATGCGGGAAGATTGTTCCCGATGTTGGGGAAGTCCAGAACCAACAGAACCAGGGGTCACAGCTTAAGGATAAGGGGGAAGTCTTTTAGGACCAAGATGAGAAAACATTTCTTCACTCAGAGAGTGGTGAGTCTGTGGAATTCTCTGCCACAGAAGGTAGTTGAGGCCAGTTCATTGGCTATATTTAAGAGGGAGTTAGATGTGGCCCTTGTGGCTAAAGGGATCAGGGGGTATGGAGAGAAGGCAGGTATAGGTTACTGAGCTGGATGATCAGCCATGATCATATTGAATGGCGGTGCAGGCTCGAAGGGCCGAATGGCCTACTCCTGCACCTATTTTCTATGTTTCTATGTTTCTAGGATGGAACAATGGTCTCTGGCGCTGTGAGGCAGCGACTCTCTCTGAAGAAAACCATGGGAGATGTCAACATTATATTTTTTTGATGACTGAGTTAGAAAGCAATCTTTTGTCCTCTAAGCCGGCACTGAGGGTCGCTTCCAGGTTCCACAGGGAATTCGTATTAATGTCAATATTGTTCCTTTGAAACTGCAGCTTCAAACACAACTCTGCACCGAAAATAAAAACAGGGAGAGTCGTTTCTGTTAAGAAAAGTATTTCAACTTATCAGAAAAGTAAATGCACCCTATTCAGGCAATGTACAATATATTAAAAGAGTATCTCAATTATTTTTTCTTCTTTCTAATTTCTCTGTAAAGGCCGTCACAGTTCAGGAGCACGGCTGCTGTTAACAATTTCAATAGTATTAGTAATAGGTCACTGGCAGACTGATCTGAAACGTTGCATTCTCATTCCTCATTCTTCACACGATAAACAAGATGTAAATCCGGGTACAAGGCCAGTCTGTGCACAAACTCGCATTAACCCTTTCAAAGCCCGTCTTAAAATCTTATCTCGAAACGTATAAGATTATTAAGGGGTTGGACACGTTAGAGGCAGGAAACATGTTCGCAATGTTGGGGGAGTCCAGAACCAGTGGCCACAGTTTAAGAATAAGGGGTAGGCCATTTAGAACGGAGATGAGGAAAAACTCTTTCAGTCAGAGTGTTGTGAATCTGTGGAATTCTCTGCCACAGAAGGCAGTGGAGGCCAATTCTCTGAATGCATTCAAGAGAGAGCTAGATAGAGCTCTTAAGGATAGCGGAGTCAGGGGGTATGGGGAGAAGGCAGGAATGGGGTACTGATTGAGAATGATCAGCCATGATCACATTGATTGGCGGTGCTGGCTCGAACGGCCGAAAGGCCTCCTCCTGCACCTATTGTCTATTGTCTATTGTCTATCAATCTTTTTTTTTAATAACAATTGAGCACATAAAATTATTTTGTCCGAGGAATGGTCCCCTTTATTTATTCAGTGGAGTTTAGAAGGATGAGAGGGGGACCTTATAAAAACGTATAACATTATGAAAGGACCGGACAAGCTGGATGCAGGAAAAATGTTCCCAATATTGGGGGAGTCCAGAACCAGGAGCCATACAGTCTAAGAATAAAGGGGAGGCCATTTAAAACTGAGGTGAGAAAAACCTAGAGAGTTGTGAATCTGTGGAATTCTCTGCCACAGAAGGCAATGGAGGCCTGGAAACAGGTCCTTCGGCCCACCGAGTCCACACTGACCAGCGATCACCCCGTACACTAGTTCTATCCTACACACACACACACTAGGGACAATTTGCAGAAGCCTACAAACCTGCGTCTTTGGAATGTGGGAGCAAACCGGAGCACTCAGGGAAAACCCACGCGGTCACAGAGAGAACGTACAACTCTGTACAGACAGCACCCGTGGTCAGGATTGAACAAGTTCTAAGAAGCTGTGAGGCAGCGACTCCACTGAGTTACTCCAGCACTCTGTGAAACGACACCTATCCATGTTCCCCACAGATGCTGCCTGACCCGCTGAGTTACTCCAGCACTCTGTGAAACGTCACCGATCCATGTTCTCCACAGATGCTGCCTGACCCGCTGAGTTACTCCAGCACTCTGTGAAACGTCACCTATCCATGTTCTCCACAGATGCTGCCTGACCCGCTGAGTTACTCCAGCACTCTGTGAAACGTCACCTATCCATGTTCTCCAGAGATGCTGCCTGACCCGCTGAGTTACTCCAGCACTCTGTGAAACGTCACCTATCCATGTTCTTCACAGATGCTGCCTGACCCGCTGAGTTACTCCAGTATTTTGTGTCTGTCGAAGAACAATGAGACTCAACAAGACGACTGGATATAGACTATTTCAGTTCAGTACTATTTTTGTTTCAGCAAATGCTGGGCTGATCAGGGACATCCTGGGAATTATTTTTTAAAACATTAAATCCCTTCACAAAAGGGTCATTGATTGCTGCTACAAGTTCCAATTGGGCTTGTATTCACCAGAGTTTAGAAGGATGAGAGGGGATCTTATAGAAACATATTAAATTCTTAAGGGATTGGACAGGCTAGATGCAGGAAAAATGTTCCCGATGTTGTGGGAATCCAGAACCAGGGGTCAGAGTTTAAGAATAAGGGGGAGGCCATTTAGGACTGAGACGAGGAAAAACCTTTTCACACAGAGAGTTGTGAATCTGTGGAAATCTCTGCCACAGAAGGCAGTGGAGTCCAATTCACTGGATGTTTTCAAGAGAGAGTTGGATTTAGCTCTTTGGGCTAACGGAATCAATGGAAATGGGGAGAAAGCAGGAACGGGGTACCGGCTCGAAGGGCCGAATGGCCTAATCCTGCACCTTGTTTCTCTGTAAGTGGTCACGAGTTCCCTTCAGGGAAACGGAGAGAGAAGAAAAGAGCAGTGAGACATTTCTGAGCGGCCCCACTTGTACTCGAGAGGGACATACTTCATTCTCGGAGCAACGCAACCTCCACAACTCCCTCCAAATGATCTCCTCTGTTCCAGCCAATCCTTTAAATTGCGGATTAGGCCCAAAGGCACAAAGGCATTATTCAAAGAGTGGCAAATCGCCCCCGGCTGGCGGGCAATCTGCGTTTAAATGAAGCCTTTCCTTTTGTCCTCCCGGATTGGGGCCTGGAGGGAAAGCTGAAATCCCCCGATTTGTTTGAGTTCACTGAGGCCCTTAAAAAAAAAAACAGCGGCGGAAAATTGGAAGTGAAGTTCTTTCTGAAGCGTTGCATTCTCCAGTTTGGGATTTTAAGAAAGTGTTAAGAACACTAATTAAGGGGGGAAAGCGGTGCTTGCAAACTAACGGAGTGACACTGGTGATGCCAGACAATGGAGCCTTTCAGAGGCTGCAAATATTTAGAGACATTATTGCATTGTGCACTTGGTCCTTGACAGCCCTAAAGTGCTTTCAAGGCGAACGTCAAGATTGCTGTGGCATTTTGAACATCACAATGCAGGCGGCTGAGGTAGCGGCGAGGTTACCCCTGGGAGGTACCGAAACGTCTTGTTGCTTCTCAGCCATCATTGTCTTTTTAGCAACGTCTGAGACATTTGCGAAACAAAGTGAGGGAAGTTCAGGCTAAGTGTTCCGCCTTGAATAATACACTCGCGGGGAAAGAAGGATCTCATGCATTATTCATCTGTGGGTCGGTACAAACGACCTCACCACAAGAAAAGGGCCCGGATTTTGGATTCTGATGGCCACAATCTCGCTCGGAACCGCCGACGTTCAAACGTGGAGACATCAAGGCGAATCAGGAAGACGAGGAGTGTGGGAAAATAACTGCAGACGCTGGTACAAATCAGTGTTCGGGCCTAAAGCGGCCCCCGGGCCTACAGTGTCCGGGCCTAGAGCAGCCCCCGGGCCTACGGTGTCCAGGCCTACACTGTCCGGGCCTAGAGCGCCGTCCAAGCCTAATATGGGACAAACAAATTTAGCCCAAAATACAGGATGTCCCGGCTAATACGGGACAGTTGGCAACCCTAGTGGCAATATTCCAGTCTTCACTCTTGTTCGAAGACCCAAGATAGAGTATGTAGCGATTTTGAACATAGAACAGTACAGCACAGGAACAGGCCCTTCAGCCCATCGTGTACGTGCCAAACATGATGCCAAGCCAAATTAATCTCCTCTGCCTGCACGTGATCCATATCCTTCCATCCCCTGCATGTCCATGCAACTGTCTATAAGCCTCTTAAACACCACTGCTCTATCTGCCTCCACCACCACCCCTGGCAGCGTGTCCCAGGCACACACCACCCTCTGTGTGAAACAAAAACTTGCCCCGCACATCTTCATTTAAACTTCGCTCCTCTCACCTCAAAGCTACGTACGCCAATATTTAATATATCAACCATGGGAAAAACGTTCCACCTGATCTTTGTCTCATATCATGTTGTACATCTTTAACGGTGGCCACTGGCCATGAATGTGACTGTCCTCTCCATAGGGTCGGACGCCTGTGTGTGACTTGGGGAGACTGGTGCACAGACAGCCACCACACGGTCCTTGACAGATCTGGGTCAGGATCCAGTGGCGTGGAGTCCAAGACGACCGGGGACCCTTTTCTACTGCAGCCTTCATCCATCCGCCTTCCCAGCCGTTGTGACGCTCCACTAAAGTCAATAGACAATAGACAAAAGGTGCAGGAAGAGGCCATTCGGCCCTTCGAGCCAGCACCGCCATTCAATGTGATCATGGCTGATCATTCTCAATCAGTACCCCGTTCCTGCCTTCTCCCCATACCCCCTGACTCTGCTATCCTTAAGAGCTCTATCTAGCTCTCTCTTGAATGCATTCAGAGACTTGGCCTCCACTGCCTTCTGAGGTAGAGAATTCCACAGATTCACAACTCACTGACTGAAAAAGTTTTTCATCATCTCCGTTCTAAATGGCCTACCCCTTATTCTTAAACTGTGGCCCCTAGTTCTGGACTCCCCCAACATTTGGAACATGTTTCCTGCCTCTAACGTGTCCAACCCCTTAATAATCTTATACGTTTCGATAAGATCTCCTCTCATCCTTCTAAATTCTAGTGTATACAAGCCTAGTCGCTCCAGTCTTTCAACATATGACAGTCCCGCCATTCCGGGAATTAACCTGGTAAACCTACGCTGCACGCCCTCAATAGCAAGAATATCCTTCCTCAAATTTGGAGACCAAGTCAGCCATCATCCTCCCCCCCCCCCCGCCTGTTCCACCGTTGAGGTCTTGGTTGGATTGCTCTTTGTCAGGGACCTCCCCCTCGACCTCACCGCCATGGGTGACCCTACCAGGAGCGTAGCTCCAGACGGCATCGCTCTCAGGATCTCAGGACCACACGAGCTTCTGCAGTTTCCTCCTGCACTTTTATTCATACTATACTGACATGATAGACGTGTACAACATTCTCCTCCGTGGATGCTGGTTCACACCAAAGGTAGACACAGAGTGCTGGAGTAACTCAGCGGGACAGGCAGCATCTCTGGAGAGAAGGAACGGTCGACGTTTCAGGTCGAGACCCTTCTTCAGACTGAGTCGCCCATTCTTTCTCTCCCGAGGTGTTGCCTGTCCCGCAGAGTTACTCCAGCATTTAGTGTCTACCTTTAGTACGAATAAAATCAGTCCATGGCAGAATTCCAATCTTCTTGAATGCGAGAAGACCCAAGGTGAAGTGTGCAGTGACATGATACTGAGAGAAGATTAATAATATAATAAGATATCTTGTTGCATCCACTTTGTACGGGGACTCTAATAAAAGCTGGGACACAAAAGACAGATTGTATGATTTGCCATTATGTAAGGTCTTTTGTCTATTTTCTAAAGTCAACCACATTAGACGGATAAGTTTCTAGCTTGCTAAACTTCCTAGGAGGTGGAATCCATTTAATTGGACAAAAAATAGCAGATGGCCCTTCGTTAGAAACATAGAAACACAGAAAAATAGGTTCAGGAGGAGGCCTTTCAGCCCTTCGAGCCAGCACTGCCATTCAATATGATCATGGCTGATCAACCAAAATCAGTACCCGTTCCTGCTTTCTCCCCATATCCCTTGATCCCGTTAGCCCTAAGAGCTAAATCTAACTCTCTCTTGAAAACATCCAGTGAATTGGCCTCCGCTGCCTTCTGTGGCAGAGAATTCCACAGATTCTCCACTCTCTGGGTCTTTGACTGATGTTCGTATATATTTTCTGGCACAGATACACTAATAGTGAAATCAGGATGACCCACTGCCTCACGGCGCCAGAGACCCCGGTTCCATCCTGACCTCGGGAGCTGTCTTTGTAGAGTCAGCACGTTTTCACTGTGACCTGCATTGGTTTCCTCCGGGTGCTCCGGTTTCTTCCCACATCCCAAAGACGTGCGGGTGTGACGGCAAAATGTGCAGGGAGTGGATGGGAAAGTGGGATAACATAGAACGAGTGTGATTGGTGGTCGGCATGGACTTGGTGGGCCGAAGGGCCTGTTTCCATGCTGTAATTACACACTAACCTGAACAAATATAGAGACACATTGTCTCCTTTGATGTCATTTTCACACCTTACCCTTCCATATCTCGAGTCTCCCTCACCCCCCCCACTCTCAGTCTGAAGAAGGGTCTCGACCCGAAACGTCACCCATTCCTTCTCTCCAGAGATGCTGCCTGTCCCGCTGAGTTACTCTGGCATTTTGTGCCTGTCTTCGGTTTAAACCAGCACCTGCAGTTCCTTCCTGCACAACCTAAACAAACATATTGTTTGTATCCTCTATCCAATCAGCACAATTTTAATAAATCTACAAGACATGGAATTCTGAATTATCAACAATTGATTTCTTCTGCCTCGTTACTTTTTCAGTCAGAGGGTTGTGCATCTGTGGAATTCTCTGCCTCAGAAGGCAGTGGAGGCCAATTCTCTGAATGCATTCAAGAGAGAGCTAGATAGAGCTCTTAAGGATAGTGGAGTCAGAGGGTATGGGGAGAAGGCAGGAACGGGGTACTGATTGAGAATGATCAGCCATGATCACATTGAATGGCGGTGCTGGCTCGAAGGGTCGAATGGCCTCCTCCTGCACCTATTGTCTATTGTTTATTGTGTTTATTTTCCATCACTCTCCCTCTTTAACACATTTTCTCCAGTGTCTCATCTCCACTTTTTCCCCCAGAAAAATACTTTCCTGACCAATCAGCGCTCGGAATCGATTGGACAAATTAAGATACTTGCAAATGTAACGTTTCTCTCAGACTTTCCATTAAACAGGAAAAAATGAGATGGTCACGATAGAACAGATAAATATTCATTTTGTTCCCCTTGCACAGAGATAAATGAGTGAGATAAATTTAATTTATATGTAGCGTGGGATTTCTTTCTTAAAATAAAGCTGCTTCCACAGTTACTCTACAGAGGAAAAAATTCAATCTTAAAAGCTTCCCAGAAGCATAGAGAATGATTGAATATATAATTTCCCATGCATTATAAAATTCATGGTTATATTTCCCTTTTCATAAATCTGAGAGCATCTCATGTGTAGCCAAGAACCAAAATATTATTTGCACTCTGCTCATGCACATCTTAATCTATTATTCTTTCAAGAGTCAAGTGTTTTATTGTCATGTGTCCCGAAATGGAACAATGAAATTCTAACTTGCAGCAGCACAAAAGATATATCAACTTTCCCCTCAGCCAACAATGAACCATCCTACATTTCCTTGCTTTGATCTGTCCTTTTCACACCTAACATTCTCTATGTACCCTTCCATATGTTTCCCTCCCATCTGACTCTCAGTCTGAATAAGGGGCTCGACCCGAAACGTCACCCATTCCTTCTCTCCAGAGATGCTGCCTGACCCGCTGAGTTACTCCAGCACTCTGTGAAACGTCACCTATCCATGTTCTCCACAGATGCTGCCTGACCCGCTGAGTTACTCCAGCACTCTGTGAAACGTCACCTATCCATGTTCTCCACAGATGCTGCCTGACCCGCTGAGTTACTCCAGCACTCTGTGAAACGTCACCTATCCATGTTCTCCACAGATGCTGCCTGACCCGCTGAGTTACTCCAGCACTCTGTGAAACGTCACCTATCCATGTTCTCCACAGATGCTGCCTGACCCGCTGAGTTACTCCAGCACTCTGTGAAACGTCACCTATCCATGTTCTCCAGAGTTGATGCCTGACCCGCTGAGTTACTCCAGCGTGTTTTGTCTATCTGCGGGGTAAGCTAGCATCAGCAGTTCCTTCCTGCACAGATATATAAACATAGTAGACACAAAATGCTGGAGTAACTCAGCGGGACAGGCAGCATCTGTGGAGAGGAGGAATGGGTGACATTTTGGGTCGAGACCCTTCTTTAGACTGAGAGTTGGGGGAGGTATGGAAGGGTACAAAGAGAATGTAAGGTGTGAAAAGGACAGATCAAAGCAGACGATGGTCAAGGAAATGTAAGATGGTTCATTGTTCACTGAAGAAAGGTTTCGACCTAAAACGTCATCCGTTCCTTCTCTCCAGAGATAGACAACAGACAATAGACAATATACAATAGACAATAGGTGCAGGAGGAGGCCATTCGGCCCTTCGAGCCAGCACCACCATTCAATGTGATTATGGCTGATCATTCTCAATCAGTACCCCGTTCCTGCCTTCTCCCCATATCCCTTGACCCCACTATCTTTAAGTGCTCTATCCAGCTCTCTCTTGAAAGCATTCAGAGAATTGGCCTCCACTGCCTTCTGAGGCAGAGAATTCCGCAGATATACAACTCTCTGACTGAAAAAGTTTTTCCTCATCTCCATTCTAAATGGCCTACCCCTTATTCTTAAACTGCGGCCCCTGGTTCTGGACTCCCCCAACATTGGGAACATGTTTCCTGCCTCTAACGTGTCCAACCCCTTAATAATCTTATATGTTTCGATAAGATCCCCTCTCATCCTTCTAAATTCCAGTGTATACAAGCCTAGCCGCTCCAGTCTAATTAACCTAGTAAACCTACGCTGCATGCCCTCAATAGCAAGAATATCCTTCCTCAAATTTGGAGACCAAAACTGCACACAGTCCTCCAGGTGCGTTCTCACTAGGGCCCTATACAACTGCAGAAGGACCTCTTTGCTCCTATACTCAACTCTTGTTATGAAGGCACGGTAGCGCAGCGGTAGAGTTGCTGCTTTACAGCGAATGCAGCGCCGGAGACTCAGGTTCGATCCTGACTACGGGTGCTGCACTGTAAGGAGTTTATACGTTCTCCCCGTGACCTGCGTGGGTTTTCTCCGAGATCTTCGGTTTCCTCCCACACTCCAAAGACGTACAGGTATGTAGGTTAATTGGCTGTGTAAATGTAAAAATTGTCCCTAGTGGGTGTAGGATAGTGTTAATGTATGGGGATCGCTGGGCGGCACGGACTTGGAGGGCCGAAAAGGCCTGTTTCCGGCTGTATATATATGATATGATAAGGCCAACATTCCATTGGCTTTCTTCAGTGCCTGCTGCCTGTCCCGCTGAGTTACTCCAGCACTCTGTGAAACGTCACCTATCCATGTTCTCCGGAGATGCTGCCTGACCCACTGAGTCACTCCAGCTGTTTGTGTCTGTCTTGTGTCTTTTTGTGACACTTTTTGTAAACCAGCATCAACACTTCCTTAATTTCTACAGAAGACATTTCTCCCTAGTTTTACAAATTCTGAGGCACAAATCGCTCCCTTCCACTGGATTGACCTTGTTGCCAGCTTTGAGCAAGGCAGGAAAGGGGGGAATAAATCATACACTTGGTGTAACTTTGCAGTGACAGGTTATTTGAACTGTTGCATGGAGAAGGACTGGGGATCTAACCTGTCGTTTGTTCCACGACAAGTAATACATTCTGAAGACAATTTATAGCTTTAATACTTCTCCTTACTTCCAGATGTCACGTTAAATATGTTTACAAAATAAGTCTTCTGAAAATGAATCTTTTCGTGCAGCACAGTGGCATGAACGGTTGAATTCTCTAATTTTAAGTAACTTCTACTAACTCCCCCCCCCCCCCCCCCCCCCCCCCTTCCTCCACCCCAACCATTTAACCAGCTCTACAGTTCACCACCTTGGGCGCCTCTTGAGATCACACCCTTGCCCCGCCTACAATGGACTGTCGTATGTTGATAGAATGGAGCGACTGGGCTTGTATACTCTGGAATTTGGAAGGAAGAGAGGGGATCTTATTGAAACATATAAGTTATCGTTTCATTAAGTGTCATAAAAGTACCATTAGCAAATTTGCAGATGATACAAAGCTGGGTGGCAGTGTGAACTGTGAGGAAAATGCTATGAGATTGCAGGGTGACTTGGACAGGTTGTGTGAGTGGGCGGATGCATGGCAGATACAGTTTAATGTGGATAAGTGTGAGGTTATCCACTTCGGTGGTAAGAATAGGAAGGCAAAGTATTATCTGAATGGTGTCAAGTTAGGAACAGGGGACGTACAACGAGATCTGGGTGTCCTAGTGCATCAGTCACTGAAAGGAAGCATGCAGGTAGAGCAGGCAGTGAAGAAAGCCAATGGAATGTTGGCCTTCATAACAAGAGGAGTTGAGTATAGGAGCAAAGAGGTCCTTCTGCAGTTGTACCGGGCCCGGGTGAGACCGCACCTGGAGTACTGTGTGCAGTTTTGGTCTCCAAATTTGAGGAAGGATATTCTTGCTATTGAGGGCATGCAGCGTAGGTTTACTAGGTTAATTCCCGGAATGGCGGGACTGTCATATGTTGAAAGACTGGAGCGACTAGGCTCGTATACACTGGAATTTAGAAGGATGAGAGGAGATCTTATTGAAATGTATAAGATTATTAAGGACTTGGACACGTTAGAGGCAGGAAACATGTTCCCGATGTTGGGGGAGTCCAGAACCAGGGGCCACAGTTTAAGAATAAGGGGTAGGCCATTTAGAACGGAGACGAGGAAGAACCTTTTCAGTCAGAGAGTTGTGAATCTGTGGAGTTCTCTGCCTCAGAAGGCAGTGGAGGCCATTTCACTGGATGCTTTCAAGAGAGAGTTAAATAGAGCTCTTAAAGACAGTGAAGTCAAGGGATATGGGGAGAAGGTAGGAACGGGGTACTGATTGTGAATGATCGGCCGTGATCACAGTGAATGGCGGTGCTGGCTCGAAGGGCCGAATGGCCTCCTCCTGCACCTGTTGTCTATTGTCTATTGTCTACCTGGGCATCACCCTTGCTGAGGTCATCTGTTGCCAGACTTGATTTGACCTGTTTTTTTCTCACCTCAAGTTCTCTTCCTCACCCCACTTTCAGTCTGAAGAAGGGTCACGTCTCCATTTGGAGAAGGCACTACCCCCTGACCAGAACAGAGGCCATTATTCCCTCAATCAACTGTGGACATCACTTATAGAAAAGATAGGTACCAAGTGCTGGAGTAACTCAGCAGGTCAGGCAGCATCTCTGGAGAAATTCTGAAGAAGGGTCTCAATCCGTAACGTCACCCATTCCATCTCTCCAGAGATGCTGCCTGTCCCGCTGAGTTACTCCAGCACTTTGTATCTACCTTCTGTGTAAACCAGCATCTGCAGTTCCTTCTGACAGCATCTCTGGAGAACATGGATAGGTGTCATTTTTGGGTCGAGACCCTTCTTTTCAGACCTATCATTTATTAGTTCATAAGTTCATAAGTGATAGGAGTAGTTTAGGCCATTCTGCCCATCAAGTCTACTCTGCCATTCAATCATGGCTGATCTATCTCTCCCTCCTAACCCCATTCTCCCTCCTTCTCCCAATAACCTCTGACTCCTGTACTCAAATGTATCCACTGACTTGGCCTCCACAGCCTTCTGAGATTTTTTTCTCCAGAGATGTTGCCTGGCCCACTGGAGTTACTCCAGCACTTTGTGTTTATGTAAAAAAAACTGCAGATGCTGGTTTAAATCGAAGGTAGATACAAAATGCTGGAGTAACTCAGCGGGACAGGCAGCATCTCGGGAGAGAAGGAATGGGTGACGTTTCGGGTCGAGACCCTTCTTCTGTCTGAAAAAGGGTCTCGACCCGAAACTTCACCCATTCCTTCTCTCCCGAGATGCTGCCTGACCCGCTGAGTTACTCCAGCATTTTGTGTCTACTTTGTCTCTCTCTTTGATATGAGCCAGCATCTGCAATTCTTTGTCTGTACCCCTTTCCGACATTGGCTGTTACACATGACCACAGCACCTCCACATGCAAGAGAAGAATTCCTATGTTTTTTCTAGGGTTGGTGTTCAAATATTGATTTTGAGGTATATTGTAACTTCATCCGTCTGTCTACATGACAGGCTCCTACTGTTATCTGAGCAAAATGAACACACTTCAGTGTTCTCTCATTATGAAGCAATGGTGTGATTTGGTAAGGAATAGCTCGCTCAAAGTCAAAGACAACAATCCATTACATGTCTTTTTCATTCGAACCGGAGCTGATTATCAGGGCAGCTTACAGCATGAAATCAAACATGCAGAGCAAGATTATAGACTCATTTGTTACTGCTATTCTTAAAATGTTTCTATTAGATACAGGTATTGTGTTGCAATTTTAATGGATCATTTAATATTTTATGGGGGGCATGGATTGGTGAGACAGGATGGTTGGGACTAAGATAACATATTCATGTCAAGAAGGACAGCTGAGGGATGTAACTCAATAAGTTGTAGTGTGGACTGGCCCAGAGATTACTTGTGCTTCTTTTACAGCTCCATCTACAATCTGTGTAGGAAGGAACTGCAGAGGCTGGTTTCAAGCTGGTGGCAGGTTAGGTAAAGGGGAGGTGCAACGAGACCTGGGTGTCCTTGTACACCAGTCGCTGAAGTTAAGCGTGCAGGTACAGCAGGCAGTGAAGAAAACTAGTGGCATGTTGGCCTTCATAACGAGAGGATTTGAGTACTGGAGCAAAGAGGTCCTTCTGCAGTTGTACAGGGCCCTGGTGAGACCACATCTGGAGTCCTGTGTGCAGTTTAGGTCTCCTAATTTGAGGAAGGACGTCCTTGCTATTGAGGCAGTGCAGCGTCGGTTCACAGAGTTAATCCCCGGGATGGCGGGACTGTCATATGAGGAAAGACTAGGCTTGTATCCACTGGAGTTTAGAAGGATGAGAGGGGATCTTATAGAAACGTATAAAATTATAAAAGGACTGGACAAGCTGGATGCAGGAAAAATGTTCCCAATGTTGGGGGAGTCCAGAACCAGGGGCCACAGTCTAAGAATAAAGGGGAGGCCATTTAAAACAGAGGTGAGGGAGGAACGTTTTCACCCAGAGAGTTGTGAATTTGTGGAATTCTCTGCCACAGAGGGCAGTGGAGGCCGATTCAGGGAAAGTTTAAATCCCAGTTTGAACTAAATATCCCTCAGACTTCACTGGACTTTATCTTGCATTAAACGATTCACCCTTCAGTGCCAGAGTAACTCAATTGGTGTGGCAGCAAAGGAACTTCTCCTTGGATCTGTGTTTTCACACCTTACCCTTCCATATCTCTCTGTCTTCCTCTCTTAACCATCAGTCTGAAGAAAGGTCTCGACCCGAAACGTCACCCATTCCTTCTCTCCAGAGATTCTGCCTGTTCCGCTGAATTACTCCAGCAATTTTGTGTCTATCTTCGGTTTAATAGTAAATTTGGTACTGAAGAATGTTTGTTTGATGGTATTTATTTCACAAAATGCTGGAGTAACTCAGCAGGTCAGGCAGCATCTCAGGAGAGAAGGAATGGGTGACGTTTCGGGTCGAGACCTTTCTTCAGACTGAGAGTTAAGAGAGGAAGACGGAGGGATATGGAATGTTTGTTTGATGGTGTGTATTATGGTGGTGGGTTTAATTTTTGAAATATTTCAGACTGTACACATTTTTGTAAATAAATGAATGAATTATTTACACTGATGAGCCAAAAAGTTATGCCCACCTGCCCAATATGCTGTTGGCCCTCCGTGTGCAGCCCCATACGCAGCAGGGTGCGATGCACTGTGTATTGTGACACATTCCTCCCGTGACCACCATTAACATTTCCTGTGACTTGTGCCACAGTCGACCTTCTGCCGGTTCGGACCAGATGGGATAGCCTTCGTTGCCCTCGCGCATCGATGAGCCTTGGGCGCCCAACACCCTGTCTGTCGCCGGTTTGTGGTTTGTCCCTCCTCGGACCACTGTCGTTGGTCGGTACTCACCACTGCTGACCGGGAGCACCCCACAAGCCTTGCCGTTTCAGAGATGCTCTGACCCAGTCGTCTGGCCATAACAATTTGGCCCTTGTCAAAGTTGCTCAGGCCTTTACTCCTGCCCATTTCTCCTGCATCCAACACATCAACTTCAAGAACTGACTGTTCACTTGCCGCCTAATATATCCCACCCCTTGACAGGTGCCTTTGTAACAAGATAATCAATGTTATTCGCTTCGCCTGTCAGTGGTCATAATGTTTTGGCTCATTGGTGTAAGTTTTATTATGTAAAAAGAAGACACTACTTATACTGCACTGAGGATTGCTGCAGTCTTTTCTCCAGCACTAAGATGTGTTCTAGGTGGTATCAACATGCTTTATGTTGTAGGTGCCGCATAACTAACTGTCTGAATGGGGACTAATTTGAAGTGCATGACCCTGGTGCCAATTCATTCAGTTTTGTGACAAACCTTGAAATCATTCCATCAATTAATGGCTGACATCCATTCAGCGTGATTGAATTAAAGCTGGGGAAAAAGGGAGAGGTAAGTGAGTATTATCATCATTACTGCAGTGCAAACAAGGAGTATCGGGGCCAGGGAGTAACCTTTACCCTCGTCATGACAGAGCCTGTCACGTCTAGATGGATATTTCACAACCCACTCCTTTCCACAGGGAACAGGGTCTTGCCGTTCAATTTTACTGAGTGCATCTGTGCCTACAACACACGGTGTAGCGGTCGACGCCGCGGTGGCGCAGCGGTAGAGTTGCTGCCTCACGGCGCCAGAGACACGGGTTCCATCCCGACTACGGGCGCTGTCCGTACGGAGTTTGCACGTTCTCCCCGTGACCCGCGTGGGTTTTCTCCGAGATCTTCGTTTTCCTCCCACACTCCAAAGACGTGCAGGTTTGTAGATTAATCGGCTTCTGTTAAGTTGTACATTGTCCCCACTGCGTGGCATAGTGTTACTGTGCGGGGTGATCGCCGGTCAGCACGGGCTCAGTCGGCCGAAGGGCCTGCTGGCCCACATTTCCCCACTTAATCTTGCACTAAACATGATTCACGTTATTCCCTTTATCCTGTATCTGTACACTGTGGACGGCTCGATTGTAATCATGTATTGTCTTTCCGCTGACAGGTTAGCACGCAACAAAAGCTTTACACTGTACCTCGGTACACGTGACAATAAACTAAACTCAGATTCAAACCTATCCATGATGCAAACCTAACGATATGCTACCTGACCCGTTGAGTTACTCCAGCACTTTCTGCCCACCTTTGGTATAAATCAGCAACTGCACTTCCTATTTATTACATTTTATAACAACATAACAGTCAGGGTTGCCAACTGTCCTGTATTAGCCAGGACATCCCGTATATTGGGCTAAATTGGTTTGTCCCGTATTAGGCCTGGGGGGTGCTGTAGGCCCAGACACTGTAAGCCCAGACACTGTAGTCCCGGACGCTGTAGGCCCGGACGCTCTAGGCTCGGATGCTGTAGGCCCGGATGCTGTAGGCCCGGACACTGTAGGTCTGGACACCATTGGCCCGGACAGTGTAGTCCCGGACAGTGTAGGTCAGAGGCCCGGGCGCCGCCTGACGGAGGTTGCGTAGCAACCCACCTCCCGGCCCGGGCGGCCGCCATTGGTGGAGCGGGAGCACGTGGCCGCTGGCTGGGTGAGGTTGTGTGGGGCGCGGGGCAGTGACGAAACCTTGTCCCTTATTTGGGAGTGAGATAGTTGAAAACCCTAATAACAATCTTGACTCTTGAAGATCACGAGGGGCTTGGATAAAGTGAACGCTCTCAGTCTTTTCCCCAGCGTAGAGGATTCTAAAACTAGAGGGCATGGGCTGAGGGTGAGAGGAGAGAGATTTAAGAGGGATGTCAGGGGCAACTTTTCCGCTCAGTGGGTAGTCCGTATCTAGAACGAGCTGCCAGAGGGAGCTGTGGGAGCGGATACAGTTACGACTTTTAAAAGACTTTTGGACAGATATATGGATAGGACTTTATGCTTCAGCTAAACTCGAGTTGTACATTGTAAAGGAATTTGCATCAAAGGCTCTACTAAAGATGCAGTCTGACACAGACCAGAGTTGGTGGTTATTCAGGCAGAGGATGACATAGACATAGAACAGACTTTCAGAGAAACAGGGGCAGCCAATGTTTGTTATCGTGCTCATTTCATTTCTTCACCACAAACATTCTGGCAGAAATACGGCATGGTGGGGCAGCGGTAGAGTTGCTGCCTCACAGCGCCAGAGACCCTGGTTCAATCCTGACTCTGGGTGCTGTTTGCACCAAGTTTGTACGTTCTCCCCTGACCTGCGTGGGTTTTCTCCGGGTGCTCCGTTTCCTCCCGCACTCCAAAGACGTACATACTCGGTGTATACAGTATGTATAAATGTAAAATTGTCCCTAGTGTGTGTGGGATAGTGTTAGTGTGCGGGGATCGCTGGTCGGCGCGGACTCGTTGGGCCGAAGGGCCTGTTTCCACGCTGTATCCACGCAAGTTAGGAACAGGGGACGTACAACGAGATCTGGGTGTCCTAGTGCATCAGTCACTGAAAGGAAGCATGCAGGTACAGCAGGCAGTGAAGAAAGCCAATGGAATGTTGGCCTTCATAACAAGAGGAGTTGAGTATATGAGCAAAGAGGTCCTTCTGCAGTTGTACAGGGCCCTAGTGAGACCGCACCTGGAATACTGTGTGCAGTTTTGGTCTCCAAATTTTAGGAAGGATATTCTTGATATTGAGGGCGTGCAGCGTCGGTTTACTAGGTTAATTCCCGGGATGGCGGGACTGTCATATGTTGAAAGACTGGAGTGACTAGGCTTGTAAACACTGGAATTTAGAAGGATGAGAGGAGATCTTATCGAAACGTATAAGATTATTAAGGGGTTGGGCACGTTAGAGGCAGGAAACATGTTCCCAATGTTGGGGGAGTCCAGAACAAGCGGCCACAGTTTAAGAATAAGGGGTAGGCCATTTAGAACGGAGATGAGGAAAAACCTTTTCAGTCAGAGAGTTGTGAATCTGTGGAATTCTCTGGATAGAGCTGGATAGAGCTCTTAAGGATAGCGGAGTCAGGGGGTATGGGGAGAAGGCAGGAACGGGGTACTGATTGAGAATGATCAGCCATGATCACATTGAATGGCGGTGCTGGCTCGAAGGGCCGAATGGCCTCCTCCTGCACCTATTGTCTATTGTCTATTGTCTATTAACTAAACTAAACTAAAAATGAATCTTGGTCAGAGAAACAGGGGGCAGCTAATGTGTGTTATGCTGGTCACTTCACTTGTTCAGCACAAACCTTCTGGCAGGAAGACCCCATTCCCTCATGGAGTTTAAAACTGCAATGGATCAGAATATTTTGGCTACGTCAGTAATTTGCACCAAACCCTTCCCTGTGATGCAGTGCTGCAGTGTCTCAATAACATGAACGAGAGCTTGCCGACAACGAACATCACAAGCCCTGGCCACGCTCCCATCTCACCCCTGCCATCGGGAAGAAGGTACAGGAGCCGGAAAACCGTAACGTCCAGGTTCAGGAACAGCTTCTTCCTTACAGCCATCAGGCTGTTAAACACCACGACCTCCAAACAGGCTCCGAATTATGTGCAGGGAGGAACTGCAGATGCTGGTTTACACTGAAGATAGACACAAAATGCTGGAGGAACTCAGCGGGACAGGCAGCATCTCTGGAGAGAAGGACTCAGCCTAAAGAAGGGTCTCGACCCGAAACGTCACCCATTCCTTCCCTCCAGAAATGCTGCCTGTCCCGCTGAGTTACTCCAGGCTCTGAATTATGGTGGTTATCTATTCGAAAGTGCCAAATATGATAAGGACACAGGGGAACTGAGAAGGCCAAAATCTGTTTATTTTTCAGTAAGTAATCCCACTTTGTTTATTTGCATTTTGTACAAGTATTTATTTATTTCGCCAATCAAGTGTCCCAACTCGAAATGTTGCCTGTCCATTCCATCCACAGATGCTGCCTGACCTGCTGAGTTCCTCCAGCACTTCGTGTTTTACTACAAATTAGAATCCAATCTAAAAAAAAAATCACTTCTATTATCACATCTAGCTTTAGTTTTGAAAACAATGAACTCTATCAGGTTAGCTTATCATCACATGAATCGAGGTAAAGTGAAAAGATTTTGTTGCCTGCTATCCAGTCAGCTGAAAGACAATACATGATTACAATCGAGCCATCCACATGATATCTATGTGGAGGAAGGAACTGCAGTTGCCGGTGTAAATCGAAGATAGGCACAAAGTGCTGGAGTAACTCAACGGGACAGGCAGCATCTCTGGAGAGAAGGGATGGGTGACGTTTCGGGTCGAGACCCTTCTTCGGACTGAATATGATATCTGTGACTCTGTGACACGGTGGCGCAGCGGTAGAGTTGCTGCCTTACAGCGAATGCAGCGCCGGAGACTCAGGTTCGATCCTGACTACGGGCGCCGTCTGTACGGAGTTTGTACGTTCTCCCCGTGACTGCGTGGGTTTTCTCCGAGATCTTCGGTTTCCTCCCACACTCCAAAGACGTACAGGTATGTAGGTTAATTGGATGGGTAAATGTAAAAATTGTCCCTAGTGTGTGTAGGATAGTGTTAATGTGCGGGGATCGCTGGGCGGCGCGGACCCGGTGGGCCGAAGGGCCTGTTTCCGCGCTGTATCTCTAAAAAAAAACTAAATCAAAATGTGAGCCAGCTTTTCATCGGTTGAAATGCATATTTTTAACAAGTATATAATCTTATTGAAATAGACAACATCCGCTGTAACCAAGCAACCCAAAATATAATGGCCGTCTGAGGCCACCAATCCTTTCATTTAGATAGTCAAATTGTGTCTTTCAGCTTTTTTTCTTTATTTAGTGAAACTATCTTATTATTTGTGGCACGGTGTGCGCAGCGGTAGAGTTGCTGCCTCACAGCGCCAGAGACCCAGCTTCGATCCCGACTACGGGCGCCGTCTGTACAGAGTTTGTACGCTCTCCCCGTGACCTGCGTGGGTTTTCTCCGAGACCTTCGGTTTCCTCCCGCACTCCAAAGACGTGCAGGTTTCAGGTTTAGTCTTAAGAAGGGTCTCGACCCGAAACGTCACCCATCCCTTCTCTCCAGAGATGCTGCCTGTCCCGCTGAGTTACTCCAGCATTTTGAGTCTACCTGCAGGTTTTAGGTTCGTTGGCTTGGTATAAATGTAAATTGTCCCTAGTGTGTGTAGGTTAGCATTAGTGTGCAAAGATCGCTGGTCGGCGCGGACTCGGTGGGCCGAAGGGCCTGTTTCCGCACTGTATCTCTAAACTAAACTAATCTAAACTATGCGAGGTGTTGTAATTTAAGCTGGGGTGGTGTTCCAGTCTGTAAATACTTGTGCATCACTTTATTTAATTTGGTGTTTGAAAATCCAGATCCTCTTTCAGATCTCTAAAGCATCTGCAAGTTTATTCTTGTCAAGTATGCATTAATAAACAACTGTGACTAGAAAATCACAGGTAAAATCTTAACTTCGGATTTAGACTTTAGAGATACAGTGTGGAAACAGGCCCTTCGGCCCACTGAGTGTGTCCGTGCCGACCAGCCCATTCACTAGCACTCTCTTGTATACACTGGAATTTAGAAGGATGAGAGGAGATCTTATCGAAACGTATAAGATTATTAAGGGGTTGGACACGTTAGAGGCAGGAAACATGTTCCCAATGTTGGGTGAGTCCAGAACAAGGGGCCACAGATAAGAATAAGGGGTAAGCCATTTAGAACAGAGATGAGGAAAAACTTTTTCAGTCAGAGAGTTGTGAATTTGTGGAATTCTCTGCCTCAGAGGGCAGTGGAGGCCAATTCTCTGAATGCATTCAAGAGAGAGCTAGATAGAGCTCTTAAGGATAGCGGAGTCAGGAGGTATGGGGAGAAAGCAGGAACGGGGTACTGATTGAGAATGATCAGCCATGATCACATTGAATGGCGGTGCTGGCTCGAAGGGCCGAATGGCCTCCTCCTGCACCTATTGTCTATTGTCTATTGTCTATTGACACTGTATCACTCTATGAATCTGTGACAGGATTCAAATCTTAGACGTCAATTTGTCTCCTGCCTCCGAACTGAAAGGTCAAGGGTTGAAGAGCCATTGCAAGGACCAGCGCACATTGTTGACGTTGACACTTCAGCTCTGCCACTGATGGAGTGAGCCGCTATCTGATGCACTGTCTTCCGGATGAGACATTATCTCGTTTGGCCTTTCGGTGGACTTAACACATCACCTGGCTCTATTTGGAGAAGGTAGACAAACCAGCTTCTGTAGTTTTTATTCTTCCTCTATTTGCAGAAGTCTGTGTCCTCTCACGGAACACACCACTTAAAAACCTCTGCTCCTCTTCCAGGACAATTTACTTAAAGAGGCATTGTTTAGTTTCTTGGTTTAGTTTGGAGGTACGGCGTGGAAACAGGCCCTTTGGCCCACCGGGTCTTCACCAACCAGCGATCCCCACACACTAACACTATCCTATCCTCCTTACTGGTTGAGAATGATCAGCCATAATCACATTGAATGGCGGTGCTGGCTCGAAGGGCCGAATGGCTTCCTCCCGCACCTATTGTCTATTGTCTATTGATATACTAGGGACAATTTTTACATTTACACCGAGCCAATCAGCCTACAAACCTGCACGTCTTTGGAGTGTGGGAGGAAGCCGAAGATCTTGGAGAAAACCCACGCAGGTCACGGGGAGAACGTACAAACTTCGTACAGACAGCACCAGTAGTCGGGATCGAACCCGGCGCTGTGAGGCAGCAACTCTGCCGCCGTGCCGCCATTGCACTGGTCAATAAATGACTTGGATGTAAACATAGACAGGTTGTGTAGCAGGTTTGCAGAAAGACACCAAGATTGCTGGGGTCACAGATCATGAGGAAAGCTCTCAAAGTACACGGTGGGATATAAATCAGCTCCACAAATAGACGGAGAAATGGCAGAAGGAGTTTAATCCGAGCAAGTGTGAGGTGGTGCACCTTTGGAGCTCGAATGTTTAGGGGGAAATAACAATGATCTTCTCATTATTGCACCAGCCTCAACTACAGTACCTCCACTGGCAGCTCGTTCCATACACCCACCACCCTCTCTGAGTGAATAAGTTACTCCTCAGCTTTGTATTCACACTCGCCCCTCTGACCTCGAACCTATGTCCTCTGGTTTTTGATTCTCCTCCCTGGTCAAAAGACTCTTTTGACATCTACCCTTGATTTAAAGTTGGTTTAAACACTTCATTTCAAGAAAGTTGCCACGCACTTTGTTTAAACCGATTTCCATCTTTATGGTTTTAGCAAAGTAGTTTTTAATTAACTTTAAAGATTAGCTCCTTGCAGTAATTGTATTATGTGCGAAATTTGTTAATTTGTTTGGATTAAATCACCTTATAGTGAGTTAGGTTTGGCTTCGCCTATTTTGCTGTTGGCCAATATCTTATAGATGAAATTGTTCCATCAACAGAAAATCGAATTGCAACAAAGCTTTGAGACCACTCGCTTCCTGCACAGAAGATAAAGGTCACACAACATTGTTGACTGCCTTGCCATAATCACATCTGTGTACTAATTATAAAAATCATTTAAGTTTATTAACTTAAGGTTCTCCAGATACAGGGACAGATTCTTCCAGATTCCAGGGATAGTTTCTTCTCAGCTTTTAGTTCAGTTTAGAGATACAGCGCGGAAACAGGCCCTTCAGCCCAATGAGTCCGCACCGACCAGCGATCCCCGCACACTAACACTATCCTACACACACTAGGGACAATTTTGCATTTACCACCACCAATTAGCCTGCAAACCTGTACGTCTTTGGAGTGTGGGAGGAAACCGAAGATCTCGGAGAAAATCCACGCAGGTCACGGGGAGAACGTACAAACTCCGTACAGACAGTGCCCGTAGTCAGGATCGAACCCTGGTCTCTGGTTCTGTGAGGCAGTAACTGGACCATCCTATCACCAACTAGATAGCAGCGAATTGTGGACAGGGCCCAGACCATCACCCAAACCAACCTCCCTCCCACTGACTCCATCTACACCTCACGCTGCCTCGGCAAGGCCAGCAGCCCAGACCATCGCACAAACCAACCTCCCTCCCACTGACTCCATCTACACCTCACGCTGCCTCGGCAAGGCCAGCAGCCCAGACCATCACACAAACCAACCTCCCTCCCATTGACTCCATCTACACCTCACGCTACCTCGGCAAGGCCAGCAGCACAATCAAGGACCAGTCTCACCACCGGCCACTCCCTCTTCTCTCCTCTCCCATCGGGCAAGAGGTACAGAAGTGTGAAAACGCACACCTCCAAATTCAGGGACAGTTTCTTCCCGGCTGTTATCAGGCAACTGAACCATCCTACTACAACCAGAGAGCAGTGCTGAACTACTATCTACCTCATTGGTGACCCTCGGACTATCCTTGAGCGGACTTTGCTAGCTTTACCTTGCACTGAACATTATTCCCTTGTCATGTATCTGTACACTGTGACTGGCTCGATTGTAGTAACATATTACCTTTCCGCTGACTGGATAACACGCAACAAAAGCTTTTCACTGTACCTCCAAATCACTTGAGATGCCAAAAATGCAATAAGATTGCTGTAACCCAAATCATTCACGTTCCTATTATTACCCTTCAAACAATTTACTCAAAAGTTCATAACTAAAGGCAGTTTTTGTCCCATAAGATTAGCCTTTCTCCACAAAGGATGTTGTCAAGCTGGAAAGGGCACAAAGAAGATTTACGAGGATGTTGCCAGGACTTGAGGGTGTGAGCTACAGGGAGAGGTTGAGCAGGCTGGGTCTCTATTCCATGGAGCGCAGGAGGATGAGGGGAGATCTTATAGAGGTGTGTAAAATCATTAGAGGAATAGATCGGGTAGATGCACAGAGTCTCTTGCCCAGAGTAGGGGAATCGAGGACCAGAGGACACAGGTTCAAGGTGAAGGGGAAAAGATTTAATAGGAATCTGAGGGGTAACTTTTTCACACAGAGGGTGGTGGGTGTATGGAACGAGCTGCCAGAGGAGGTAGTTGAGGCTGGGACTATCCCAACGTTTAAGAAACAGTTAGACAGGTACATGGATAGGACAGGTTTGGAGGGATATGGACCAAGCGCAGGCAAGTGGGACTAGGGTAGCTGGGACATTGTTGGCCGGTGTGGGCGAGTTGGGTAGAAGGGCCTGTTTCCACACTGTATCACTCTATGACTCCATGTGCAGGCAGGTAGGAGTTGGCCTTGGCATTATGTTCGGCACGGATCTAGTGGGCCGAAGGGCCTGTTCGTGTACGATACTGTTCTGTGTCTATCTTCCAATATCTACTAAAAGATGTTAGACAACAGTCGAGATCAAACTCATGCAGCTCCTAATGTCAAATGAAAGAGCACGCTACTAAACAACGATGGGAGTGAATCCACAAGGGTTATAGCTGTTATAACCACAAGTTTATTACTGTTTTCAAGCATGAAGGTACAAATTGTCTGTCTCTTCTCCATCACATCTCTGGACAGTAAAGAGCTGTTTAGCTCACAGGCTGTTTGTCATATTACTGGCCATGTACATAGCGCGGCAGGCTGGGATATCCATGGACGAAGAAACCACAGGTGCTGCTTTAAACCGAAGATACGGCAGCACGGTGGCGCAGCGGCACGGTGGCGCAGCGGTAGAGTTGCTGCTTTACAGCGAATGCAGCGCCGGAGACTCAGGTTCGATCCTGACTACGGGTGCTGCACTGTAAGGAGTTTGTACGTTCTCCCCGTGACCTGCGTGGGTTTTCTCCGAGATCTTCGGTTTCCTCCCACACTCCAAAGACGTACAGGTATGTAGGTTAATTGGCTGGGTAAAAATGTTATAAAAAAAATTGTCCCTAGTCGGTGTAGGATAGTGTTAATGTACGGGGATCGCTGGGCGGCACGGACTTAGTGGGCCGAAAAGGCCTGTTTCCGGCTGTATATATATATGATATGATGATATGATATGATAGACCCAAAGTGCTGGAGTCACTGGGCGGGACAGGCAGCATCTCTGGAGAGAAGAAATGGGTGACGTCTCGGGTCGACACTCAGTCTGGAGAAGGGTCTCGGCCTGAAACGTCACCCATTCCTTCTCTCCAGAGATGCTGCCTGACCCGCTGAGTTACTCCAGCACTTTGTGTCTGTCTTCGGCTGAGATAACCTGTCATCCTAACGCGTGGGCAGATTGGAGTTCCAATCCAAACAAATTTAAAGAGGCTTTATGCGTGTGAATGATATGAGTTATTACATTAAGGCCAGCAGCAGAATCAAGGACCAGTCTCATCCCGGTCACTCCCTCTTCTCCCCTCTCCCATCGGGCAAGAGGTACAGAAGTGTGAAAACGCACACCTCCAGATTCAGGGACAGTTTCTTCCCAGCTGTTATCAGGCACCTGAACCATCCTACCACAACCAACAATAAACAGGTGCACGTGACAATAAACTAAACTGAACTAAACTAAATTAGAGTGGCAAAACCTGATCTCAACTCCTGCCTTGAAGAAGAAGAAGGCAGGCACAGGTTACTGATTGTGAATGATCAGCCATGATCACAGTGAATGGCGGTGCGTACAGGCTCGAAGGGCCTCCTCCTGCACCTATTGTCCATTGTCTATTGTCTATTGCCATTTTTTTTTCTACGATGCATGTTGTGTAATCGAGTCATATGTTGAAAGACTGGAGCGACTAGGCTTGTATACACTGGAATTTAGAAGGATGAGAGGGGATCTTATCGAAACGTATAAGACTATTAAGGGGTTGGACACGTTAGAGGCAGGAAACATGTTCCCAATGTTGGGGGAGTCCAGAACCAGGGGCCACAGTTTACGAATAAGGGGTAGGCCATTTAGAACTGAGATGAGGAAAAACTTTTTCAGTCAGAGAGTTGTGAATCTGTGGAATTCTCTGCCTCAGAAGGCAGTGGAGGCCAATTCTCTGAATGCATTCAAGAGAGAGCTGGATAGAGCTCTTAAGGATAGCGGAGTCAGGGGGTATGGGGAGAGGGCAGGAACGGGGTACTGATTGAGAATGATCAGCCATGATCACATTGAATGGCGGTGTTGGCTCGAAGGGCCGAATGGCCTCCTCCTGCACCAATTGTCTATTGTCTATTGTCTATTGAGTCACAAGTAAACTTCTTCAGTTCAGCAACTTCCACCTGAACAAGCACATTTAGATTATTAACAGTTTCCAATAGTCCAATGAAAATTTATTTTAGTTTCATCTCGGTGACAGATTTTTCCAATAACTTCAATTCATCACCTTTACAAATGGGGGAGGGGGATAGATGTTTGTGCTGAATATTCAAGGTTGCCTTAAATTTCAAACGAATAAGTTATTTCTCTAATGCTGCTTTTTGCTGAAATTGTCATTATTGCATTTTCCACAAAATACTTCTGCAGCAGAATTAGGATCAATGGACCAAAGTGTACACCAGTGAAAAACGCACTGAAAATGAAATAAAACTCCATCAGCAAAATTTTACATTATCCTGAAGGAGCCTTTTGCAAAGAAAAGTTTGTAAGTAAAAGGTTAAAAACCTACAAAATAGTTCTGTGTTGGTGTGAGCAGGTTAAAGTTTAACTCAAGTAAAGCCCTGTTATTTGAATTGAAAGGCAGCAATGATTGAACCTTAGCATTTAGTTCTTCAATGAATATTAACAAATGTTTTCCATTTTATTCACAGGCTGACATTTTACAACGTTCAGCCTTTTACACGATTTCTTTGTAACATGTGCACAGGCCAATGCAAATTTCACAGATCATTTTCAGATTAAAAAAAACAAAAAACTATTGTCCATTCAGTGGGAATCGAGTCCTTTTGCTTGTGTTACATAATCTTCAGCTTGCGAGGGAAGTTCAACATCATTTACAGCAGGGCCAAGCTGAATGGAGACGTGGGCTGGTGCATTGTTGCAGATAACGCCGATGAATTTCACCAAATTAAGGCACTAGTTTGTATTTTAGTTTTAGAGTTACAGCGCGGATATCCCTCTAAACCTACCCTATCCATGTACCTGTCCAAATGTTGTGATAGTCCCTGCCTCAACTACCTCCTCTTTAGAGATACAGCGCGGAAACAGGCCCTTCGGCCCACCGAGTCCACGCCGACCAAGATGCCCCATCTAAGCTAGTCCCATTTGTCTGTATTTGGCCCATATCCCTCTAAACCTACCCTATCCGTGTACCTGTCCAAGTGTTGTGATAGTCCCTGCCTCAACTACCTCCTCTGTGTGCTTTGTACGTCCTCCCCTTGACCATATAGGTTTTAGAGATACAGCGCGGAAACAGGCCCTTCGGCTCACCGAGTCCGCGCCGACCAGCGATCCCCGCACACTAACACTATCCTACACCCACTAGGGACAATTTTTACATTTACACCAAGCCAATTAACCTACAAACCTGTACTTCTTTGGAGTGTGGGAGGAAACCGAAGATCTCGGGGAAAACCCACGCGGGTCACAGGGAGAACGTACAAACTCCGTACAGACAGCACCCATAGTCGGGATCGAACCCGGGTCTCTGGCGCTGTAAGCGCTGTGAGGCAGCAACTCTACCGCTGCGCCACCGTGCTCTGTCGAGGCATTTCATATCTAATGAAATCGGAAATACAATAGACAATCGACAATAGGTGCAGGAGTAGGCCATTTGGCCCATCGAGCCAGCACTATCCAAATGAAATAGTTGGGGCTAGCGAGAACACAGGGGGATCTTGTGGGGGAGAGTGGGGGGGGGGGGGGGAGTTAGCTATCATTGGATAGTGCCTGAGATTGCTTGTTATGCTGGAGATTGAACAGTTGCCACCTTAGTTGGAATTAAAAACATACTTAAGATGTAGGTTTGCCAACTGTCCCGTATTAGCCGGGACATCCCGTATTTTGGGCTAAATTACTTTGTCCCGTATGGAACTGCCCTTGTCCCACATTAGTAGGGGTTGCCAACTTCCTCACTCCCAAATAAGGGACAAAGGGTGATGTCACCGCCCCACGTGACCTCACCAGCCAGCGGCCACGTGCTCCCGCTCCACCAATGGCGACCGCCATTGGTGGAGCGGGAGCACGTGGCCGCTGGCTGGTGAGGTCACGTGGGGCGCGCGAGGCTGTGACGTCACCCCCTGTCCCTTATTTGGGAGTGAGGAAGTTGGCAACCCCCGCTAAGATGCGCCGCCTTTAATTGTGCCCAAATAACAGCTTTATATTAAGAATAACGAGTGAAAAAATTTTTTTGTTGCTTCTTTTGGGTTCTGCGTTCCTGTTGCGATAAAACCGCGCGTTGTACCGGTAAAAAAGGTATTGCGTGTCGTAGCTCCCAGTTCACACAAAACATGTTAGAATCCCCCAGCTATTAATGAAAGACAGAGTGTAAAAATTCCTTCGACACAATTAAAACCGAGGGTCCTGCCCTTTGCAGCTTTGAACACTATGTCGAATTAATGTGGCATGAAAAATCATTATGCGTAGACACAGATGTGTGTACCCATGCAGAAAATGTAATGTTCACTCAAAAGCCCCACAAATGCAATAAATAATGTATGTATTTTCATGTCGGGTGTACCCATCGTGTTGTGCCTCTGCAGTTGATAAGCAAGGCTGTTGATTGCAAACCTGTCTGTTTTATTTCCACTTCTCCCAGCCAGCCCTGCTAAAGCCCAAAGAGGTTTGGTCATGTGTAAATATCCAACCATTAACGCAAAAAGCATTCATGCCAAAGTTTAACTGAAACGTGGTATGTGTGAAAAGACCGTGACCTTTTTGAGTAAAGATTAATTCGGTGGAAAAAATAATTAACACTTAAACTAATCAACGTGCTTGTGGTTTTTTAAAAAAATACTGTATACGTTTAAAAAAAAAATCATTTCATGTCATTTACAAATGCTTTCTGAACGTTAGAAATATTTGCAACAGCGTAAATTGCTCTTCAGAACAAAAGGAATCATGTTTTACACTGGTGTACGAAGAAACTGTGAATATGCACAAAATGCTGGAGGAACAGGCAGCGCCTGGGGATAGAAGGAGTGGGCGACATTTTGAAACATAGAAAACAGGTGCAGGAGGAGGCCATTTGGCCCTTCGAGCAAGCACCGAAGGTTTGGGTCGAGACCCTTCTGGCAGATGCTGTTTTACACCGAAGACAGACACAAAATGCTGGAGCAACTCAGCGGGACAGGCAGCATCTCCGGAGAGAAGGAACGGGAGACGTTCCGGATCGAGACATTTTTTTTAACTCTTTATTTCCCACTTGAGATGCTACCACCCAGCTGTTATCAGTAAACTGAACCATCCTACCAACAGCTAGAGAACAGTCCTGAGCTAATATCTACGTCATTGGAGACCCTTGGACTATCTTTGATCGGACTTTACTGGACTTTATAGAAACATAGAAACATAGAAAATAGGTGCAGGAGTAGGCCATTCGGCCCTTCGAGCCTGCACCGCCATTCAATATGATCATGGCTGATCATCCAACTCAGTATCCCATACCTGCCTTCTCTCCATACCCCCTGATCCCTTTAGCCACAAGGGCCACATCTAACTCCCTCTTAAATATAACCAATGAACTGGCCTCAACTACCTTCTGTGGCGGAGAATTCCACAGATCCACCACTATCTTGCACTAAACGTTATTCACGTTTTTCCCTTTATCCTGTATCTGTGGATTGCGCGATTGTAATCATGTGCATTCTTTCCACTGACTGGTTAGCACGCAATAATAATTTTTCACTGTACCTCGGTACAGGTGACAATAGACTAAACTGAAACTGAAACTGAGACCGCTCAGAGAGGAGACAGAATTGTGGGTTTTTTTTTCACGCTTTTGTTTTAATTTCTTTTCAGAAATAACTGTGCATGCCAAATATTGACTTTGGCTAATTCTTGTAGTTTCAGGATAGGTACTCAGTTCTAGTTGGGAATAAATGAAATTGGGTTCTCCCTGTGACTGCGTGTGTTTCCTCCGGGCGCTCCGGTTTCCTCCCACATCCCTAAGACGTGCGGGTTTTGTAGTTTGTGTAGGAAAGAACTGCAGATGCTGGTTTAAATCGAAGGTAGACACAAAATGCTGGAGTAACTCAGCGGGTCGGGCAGCTGCTCTGGAGAAAAGGAATAGGTGACATTTCAGGTCGAGACCCTTCCTCAGACATGATGAATTATTGTGAATTAGACCAAGAGTTCTTAATTTTAGTTTTTAGTTTAGAGACACAGTGCAGAATCAGGCCCTTCGGCCCACCAAGTCCACACCGACCAGCGGTCCCCAAACACTAACACTATCCTACACACACAACGGACAATGATTTTAGACAATAGACAATAGGTGCAGGAGGAGGCCATTCGGCCCTTCGAGCCAGCACCGCCATTCAATGTGATCATGGCTGATCATTCTCAATCAGTACCCCGTTCCTGCCTTCTCCCCATACCCCCTGACTCTGAGAATTGGCCTCCACTGCCTTCTGAGGCAGAGAATTCCACAGATTCACAACTCTCTGACTGAAAAAGTTTTTCCTCATCTCAGTTCTGAATGGCCTACCCCTTATTCGTAAACTGTGCCCCCTTGTTCTGGACTCCTCCAACATTGGGAACATGTTTCCTGCCTCTAACGTGTCCAACCCCTTAATAATCTTATACGTTTCGATAAGATCTCCTCCCATCCTTCTAAATTCCAGTGTATACAAGCCTAGTCGCTCCAGTCTTTCAACATATGACAGTCCCGCCATTTCAGGAATTAACCTAGTAAAACTACGCTGCACGCCCTCAATAGCAAGAATATCCTTCCTCAAATTTGGAGACCAAAACTGCACACAGTACTCCAGGTGCGGTCTCACTAGGGCCCTGTACAACTGCAGAAGGACCTCTTTGCTCCTATACTCAACTCCTCTCATTATGAAGGCCAACAACATTCCATTGGCTTTCTTCACTGCCTGCTGTACCTGCATGCTCCCTTTCCGTCCTTCCTTTACGTTCGTACCAAGCCAATTAACCTGCAAACCTGCGCGTCTTTGGAGTGTGGGAGGAAACCGGAACACCCGGAGAAAACCCACGCAGGTCACGGGGAAAATCTCAGAACAGACAGCGCCCGTAGGCGGGATGGAACCCGGGTCTCCGGCGCTGTGAGGCGGCAACTCTATCGCTGTGCCACAAAAAAGAATAGTTAATAAATGTTGTTTTATTTTTAATCGGTCGCCACCTTAATGTCTGCTAAGGAAAGCACTGTGATAGAGCTTGCATCGACCAATTAAGGTCTGGTTTAAAGATTCATAAAAGCGAATGATTTAACTTGACGTGCCTGTTTTGTGTAATTGACTGCCCTCTCCACAAGCACCCAGGCACAATATCCACATTGTAACCCAGTGACGACGCATGTTTACCCACAAGATTCTTCTCAATGACCCCGACCGGCCCGGCTTTTGATAGCAGTAAATGGGGATTAATAACTCGGGATTAAAATTCTTTTCAGATTTTAACACCCTGGGTGACAAATGTTGAAGTGTTCTCATCTGTTCAGTTAAGGTTGTGGAGAGAGAGCGTCTGTTGAAGCCTGACTGAGCTTGTTTTGGAGATTTTAAAGCCCGGGACACAAGAAACACACTCTGCATATGAGGTCTATTCTTCAACCGAAAAGTAATCCAGCCCTTTCCCCACCCCGGTCGTTCCTTGTCCTCCTCGCTCCCGTCCAGCAGAAGGTACAGAAGCTTGAAAGCGCGCACCACCAGACTCAGGGACAGCTTCTTCCCCTCTGTTATCAGACTTCTGAACGGCCCTTCCATCAGCTGAGGTGAGAATTTCCATTAGCAAATGTTCCCGATGTTGGGGGAGTCCAGAACCAGGGGGGTCACACAGTCTAAGAATAAAGGGGAGGACATTTAAAACTGAGGTGAGAAAAAAACTTTTTCACCCAGAGAGTTGTGAATTTGTGGAATTCTCTGCCACAGAGGGCAGTGGACGCCAATTCACTGGATGGATTTAAAAGAGAGTTAGATAGAGCTCTAGGGGCTAGTGGAATCAAGGGATATGGGGAGAAGGCAGGCACGGGTTACTGATTGTGGATGATCAGCCATGATCACAATGAATGGCGGTGCTGGCTCGAAGGGCCCAAATGGCCTCCTCCTATTTTCTATGTTTCTAAGCTAGGGCACTGTCCGATTCACCTCTGCCCCATTGCGGACATTTGACTTTGTCTGTGGAACTGATGCGCCACAATGCTGAGAACTATATTCTGCACTCTGTATCTCCCCCATTGCTCCACCTGTTGTTCTTCAGTTAGGCTTGTTTGTATTTCTGTGTGGGATGAACTGATTGGTTTGGATAGCACGCAGAACTGAGCTTTTCACTGTACCTCGGTACACGTGACAATAATAATCCTAAGCCTCGTCATTGAAAGCAAGGCAATATCACTTTCAAGTTAAAAAATGTGAAGATACTTAAGTTTTAATTTTTATTCTCTTCAAATGAGAATATGGGTAGAGTGAGTCGAGTCGCTGCCTCACAGCGCCAGAGACCCGGGTTCCATCCTGACCTCGGGTGCTGTCTGTGTGCGTGGAGTTTGCACGTTCTCCCCGTGACCGCGTGGGTTTCCACCGGGCGTTCCGGTTTCCTCCCACATCCCAAAGACGTGCGGGTTTGTAGGATAATCGGCCCCTCTGTAAATTGCCCCCTAGTGTACCCTCCTAATGGATGTCAGAGTGAGATCACTGTAGAACTGGTGTGAGCAGGTGATGGACAGTCAGCATGGACTCAGTGGGCCGAAGGGCCTGTTTCCACGCTGTATGTCTAATGTAAACCAAACTAGGCATGTAATGACAAGGAACTGCAGATGCCTGTATACCTGAGGGGAGGGGACATTGGTTCAGGGGAGAGGGAGAGGGAGAGGGAGAGGGAGAGGGAGAGGGAGAGGGAGAGGGAGAGGGAGAGGGAGAGGGAGAGGGAGAGGGAGAGGGAGAGGGAGAGGGAGAGGGAGAGGGAGAGGGAGAGGGAGAGGGAGAGGGAGAGGGAGAGGGAGAGGGAGAGGGAGAGGGAGAGGGAGAGGGAGAGGGAGAGGGAGAGGGAGAGGGAGAGGGAGAGGGAGAGGGAGAGGGAGAGGGAGAGGGAGAGGGAGAGGGAGAGGGAGAGGGAGAGGGAGAGGGAGAGGGAGAGGGAGAGGGAGAGGGAGAGGGAGAGGGAGAGGGAGAGGGAGAGGGAGAGGGAGAGGGAGAGGGAGAGGGAGAGGGAGAGGGAGAGGGAGAGGGAGAGGGAGAGGGAGAGGGAGAGGGAGAGGGAGAGGGAGAGGGAGAGGGGGCGTGAGTTCGCGGGAACTGCTCCAGTACATCGAGGGCGCGGGTTGACCAGACGTTGGACTTTGAATACTGGCGCCAAAACATGGCGGCGCCCACATGTGTAATATATGCAAAACAATGTCACTGTGCAGTTGCACAAGAGACAAATAAACACCATTGAGCCTTTAGTTTCCCTATTTTATGTTCTGCTGAATTAAACATGAGCACGTTAAAGCTGTGTTTCACGGGGAGAAGGTGAATGAGATTCAGCGCGGCTGCTGAATTTATAGATGGCATGATCTTCATCGAGGCCAGAAATGACAATTATCTATTCCAAGCAGAACTATCACAATATTGTTTCCTTTCAATGACGTTCAACTAATGAGCTTATCAACTTGACTTCTTGCCTTATGTACTGTAAATAACAGAAGCACACAAGCTTCACGCCCTCCTGAGGTTCCAACAAGCGAATGAATGTATGATCTCCACAGGGCGGCACGGTGGCGCAGCGGTAGAGTTGCTGCCTCACAGCGCCAGAGACCCGGGTTCCATCCTGACCACAGGTGCTGTCTGTACGCAATTTGTACGTTCTCCCCGTGACTTGCGTGGGATTTCTCCGGGTGCTTCGGTTTCCTCCCATACTCCAAAGACGTGCAGGTTTGTAGGTTAATTAGCTTCACTCTCCGTCCGGGCCTACAGCGTCCGGGCCTACAGTGTCCGGGCCTACAGCGTCCGGGCCTACAGCGTCCAGGCCTACAGCGTCCGGGCCTACAGTGTCCGGGCCTAGTATCCGGGACTACAGTGTCGGGGCCTACAGTGTCCGGGCCTACAGTGTCCGGGCCTACAGTGTCCGGGCCTACTGTGTCCGGGCCTACAGCACCCTCCCCCCAGGCCTAATACGGGACAAGGGCGGTCCCACACGGGAGAAACCAATTTAGCCCTAATACGGGACAGTTGGCAAACCCTATTTCCACTAGTGGGAGAGTCTAGTACCAGAGGGTGCCACAGGCGGCTGTGGAGGCGAAGTCAGTGGATATATTTAAGGGCGGAGAGTGACAAATTCTTGATCGGTACGGGTGTCAGGGGTTATGGGGAGAAGGCAGGAGAATGGGGTTAGAAGGGAGAGATAGATCAGCCGTGATAGAATGGCGGAGTAGACTTGATGGGGCCGAATGGCCTAATTCTGCTCCTGGACCTTATGAACCTATGAAGGAGGGTCCCGACCAGAAACGTTGCCAGTCCATTCCCTCCCGAGATGCTGCCTGACCCGCTGAGTTACTCCAGCACTCTGTGAAACGTCACCTATCCATGTTTTCCACAGATGCTGCCTGACCCGCTGAGTTACTCCAGCACCCTGCATTCGGCTCATAAACAATACATTCTATTATTTTCTTCACCTTTGTTCTGTTTACAAATCCTACTCTGTGCAAACCCTCGTCTCACAAGGATGGGATCAGTTACCAAGCAATTGACATGTTAATCTCAAAGCACTGAATGAAGTGTGTCTAACTGCAGTTCTGTAGCAGCAGGGGAATATTATCCTGGGAACCTTACTGACAAGCTACTGGAGCAAAGATGACATGTTTGGACTTATTACTGGAGGAGATATTATATATGAGATGCTTCACAATTTACCATGCGTCACACTAGTTCAATTTACCTGCATTGGGATTCTGTTGAGTATCCAAGTCACAATATATTAAATTAATTAAAATCTTTGACAGGCGGTCCGTCCACGATGATGTGTAGGAAGGAACAGCGGATGCAGGTTTACACCGAAGATAGACACAGAGTGCTGCAGTAACTCAGCGGGTCAGGCAGCATCTGTGGAGAACATGGATAGGTGACGTTTCACAGAGTGCTGGAGTAACTCAGCGGGTTGGAGATGAGGGGAGAAAGCTGGAAAGGAGAGGAGAGGGCAGGACACCACCCGGTGTGTTAAGAACGTTTAATTATCAAATGAGCCAAAAACAGAACAATTAAATGATTATTGCAGTCTCAAGAAGGGTCTCGAACCGAACCATCCCCCATTCCTTCTCTCCAGAGATGCTGCCTGTCCCGCTGATTTACTCCAGCTTTTTGTATCTATCTGAAGTTATGTTTGCTGGTTTGAAAACAGGTGCATTTTAAGAAGGTCCCCTCTAAAAATCCAATGGTTTACACTGGAGAAGCTGCACTTTGTACAATAGACAATAGACAATAGGTGAAGGAGGAGGCCATTCGGCCCTTTGAGCCAGCACCGCCATTCAATGTGATCATGGCTGATCATTCTCAATCAGTACCCCATTCCTGCCTTCTCCCCATATCCCCTGACTCCGCTATCTTTAAGAGCTCACTGACTTCATACACTTCACCTCCAATTTCCAGCCTGCCCTTAAATATACCTGGACTATCTCTGACATCTCCCTCCCATTTCTGGACCTCACCATCTCCATCACAGGAGACAGACTAGTGACGGACATTTACTACAGGCCCACCGACTCGCACAGCTATCTGGACTACACTTCTTCCCACCCGGTCCCCTGCAAAAAGTCTATCCCCTACTCCCAATTCCTCCGTCTACGCCGCATCTGCGCCTGGGATGAGGTGTTTCAGACTAGGGCTTCCGAGATGTCCTCGTTCTTCAGAAAACGGGGCTTCCCCTCCTCCATTATAGATGAGGCTCTCACTAGGGTCTCTTCTACATCCCGCAGCTCCACTCTTGCTCCCCCTCCCCCCACTCGCAACAAGGACAGAATCCCCCTCGTTCTCACCTTCCACCCCACCAGCCAGCGGATCCAACATATCATCCACCAACATTTCCGTCACCTACAACGGGACCCCACCACTGGCCATATCTTCCCATCCCCTCCCCTCTCTGCGTTCCGCAGAGACCGTTCCCTCCGTAACTCCCTGGACCACTCATCCCTTCCTACCCAAACCACCCCAACCCCGGGCACTTTCCCCTGCAACCGCACGAGATGCAACACCTGTCCCTTTACCTCCCCCCTCAACTCCATCCAAGGACCCAAACAGTCTTTCCAGGTGAGACAAAGGTTCACCTGCACCTCCTCCAACCTCATCTATTGCATCCGCTGCTCTAGATGTCAACTTATTTACATCGGCGAAACCAAGCGCAGGCTCGGCGATCGCTTCGCTGAACACCTGCGCTCGGTGTGAATAATTCGATTTGTACCAGCATCTGCAGTTATTTTCTTATATATCTTTAAGAGTTCTATCTAACTCTGTCTTGAACGCATCCAGTGAATTGGCCTGAGGCAGAGAATTCCACAGATTCACAACTCTCTGGGTGAAAAAGTTTTTCCTCATCTCTGTCCTAAATGGCCTACCCCTTATTCTTAAACTGTGGCCCCTGGTTCTGGACTCCCCCCAACATTAGGAGGCATCAGCTGGCAGCATGCTTGTGGTTTCATTATCCAGCAATTATGCTTCTTGTTCCAGGAGCAGATGGACGGTGGTAGTCCGAGGTGAATTCATCGAAGCAATATCAGGACACCTTGTACTCTGCCTGTGAGATACAACTACATTGCCAGGAGAGGATCAGAGACAGTTTGATGGCTCGTCTTTATGAAGGAGAGCACACCGTGTTACCAAACGTTGACAAATTTAACACAAAGTTTACAGAAACTTTAAAGTTTTAAATGACCTGATTTGCATGTCCTTGGCCCATTCTCTGGGCTGATGAGGGGCAGTCTTTCTTAGTTTACTTTAGTTTAGTTTAGACATCAAGCGCGGAAACAGGCCTTTTGGCCCACAGGGTCCGCGCCGACCGGCGATCCCCGCACGTTAACACTATCCTACACACACTGGGGACAATTTAGACAATGGACAATAGACAATAGGCGCAGGAGGAGGCCATTCGGCGCTTCGAGCCAGCACCGCCATTCAATGTGATCATGGCTGATCATTCTCAATCAGTACCCCGTTCCTGCCTTCTCCCCATACCCACTGACTCCGCTATCCTTAAGAGCTCTATCTAGCTCTCTCTTGAATGCATTCAGAGAATTGGCCTCCACTGCCTTCTGAGGCAGAGAATTCCACAGATTCACAACTCTCTGACTGAAAAAGTTTTTCCTCATCTCAGTTCTAAATGGCCTACCCCTTATTCTTAAACTGTGACCCCTTGTTCTGGACTCCCCCAACGTTGGGAACATGTTTCCTGCCTCTAACGTGTCCAACCCGTGTCCAACAATTTTTGCATTTACCAAGCCAATTAACTTACAAGAAGATCCTGGAGAAAACCCACGCAGGTCACAGGAAGAACGCCCAAACTCCGCGAGGACAGCGGCCGTAGTCGGGATGGAACCCGGGTCTCCGGCGCTGTGTCTACCGCTGCGCCACCGTGCCGCCCTGAGGTTACTCCAGCATTTTGTGCGTGTGTCCTAGAACTGCCCACAAGCAGGCACTGAGATTTGGGAAATGCCTGCACTCTTCACGGGAGTTTGTGCTTCTAAGGCATTCCCCGTGAACCATCGTAGGGGGGGAATACTCCTCTCAGTCTGTCGTGGAGTTCACCCTTAAATCGCATGACCGCTGAAGACAATTAGCAATAAAATACAAGTCAAAACAAGCTGGCTTACAAAATCAAAATAAATACCCTGGTTTCAACATAAATTTAGAAATACATAGATTTCCATCCGGAGCATGAAATTGATGTCAGATTTTAGTTTAAACATGTTGAAATTTATTAAAAATGGCAAAAACATTAATGTATTGAAAAGCAGATTCAAAATGATGACTAGATCCTCTGAAGAGTGGTTGCTTAAATACAATTCATAGAGTCACAGAGTGACACAGCACGGAAACAGGCCCTTCGGCCCAACTTGCCCACACCGACCAAGATCTACACTAGTCCCACCTGCCTGCGCTTGGTCCACATTCCTCCAAACCTGTCCTATCCATGTACCTGTCTAACTGTTTCTTAAACGTTGGGATAGTCCCGGCCTCATCCACCTCCTCTGGCAGCTTGATCCATACACCCACCGCCCTTTGTGTGAAAAAGTTACCCCTCGGATTCCTATTAAATCTTTCCCCCTTCACCTTAAAGCTATGGTTCTCGATCACCCTACTGTGGGAAAGAGACTCTGTGCATGCAGCCAATCTATTCCCCTCATGATTTTATACACCACAATAAGATCACCCCTCATCCTCCTGCGCTCCAAGAGATAGAGACCTAGCCTGCTCAACCTCTCCCTAAAGCTAAGTATATTTTTGTAACCACATTCTAACCTGGTTACTAAATGCTTTCCATTAATGCCCTGCAGAGACTTTTCAAACCAAAGTCATTTCAGTACACAAGGAACTGCAGATGCAATATTGTGCAAACGCAGAGTGCTGGAGGAACCCTGAGGGTCAGGCAGCATCTGTGGAGGGAAGGGGACAGATAGTGTTTTGAGTTGGGATCCCTCTTTACACTGGAGGACCCGGAAAGAGTGGATGTGGAGAGGATGTTTCCACTAGTGGGAGACTCTAGGACCAGAGGGCACAGCCTCAGAATAAAAGGACGTTCTTTTAGGAAGGGGACGAGGAGAAATTTCTTTAGTCAGAGGGTGGTGAATCTGTGGAATTCTTCACCACAGAAGGCTGTGGAGGCCAAGACAGATTCTTGATTAGTGCGGGTGTCAGGGGTTGTGGGGAGAAGGCAGGAGAATGGGGTTAGGAGGGAGAGATAGATCAGCCATGATAGAATGGCGGAGTAGACTTGATGGGCCGAATAGCCTAATACTTCTCCTATCACCTAGGAACTTATGAAGGACCTGGAGGAAACCCACGAGGTCCCATGCAGAACGTGCAAACTCCATGAGTGAAGTTTCATAAAATGCACTCAAATCCATTATCCTGTGTGGCCTTTACTTTATCGAGGAGATAAATTATTCACGTTTCAAATGTTTAATCGTATGAAAAGTTAATTCTGCAGTCAATATATTGGAATAGCACATCACTCAGAATTTGCACATTTTCAAAGTTTAGTTAGAAAATTGATATCAAAAAGATTCAAAACTTAGATTTATGATATTGATTAGCTGTTCATCACACTTTTCACCACCATTCCTCATTTATGCCAATGAAGAATCTATAGTAGATCCTGTAAGGTAAATTGAACAGCGCTGAATGGAAGAAAAGGAAGTTTAATTTTGTTTAAGTTAGCTTAGAGATACAGCACGGAAACAGGCCCTTCGGCCCACCGAGTCCATGCCGACCAGCGATCGCCCGTTTACACCAGTTCTACGTTGCCCCACTTTCTCATCCACTCCCTACACACTAGGGGGCAATTTACAGAGGGGCCGATTAACCCACAAACCCGCACGTCTTTGGGATGTTGCAGTTGTACAGGGCCCAGGTGAGACCACATCTGGAGTACTGTGTGCAGTTGTACAGGGCCCAGGTGAGACCACATCTGGAGTACTGTGTGCAGTTTTGCTCTCCTAATTTGAGGAAGGACGTCCTTGCTATCGAGGCAGTGCAGCGTAGGTTCACCAGGTTAATCTCCGGGATGGCGGGACTGTCATATGAGGAAAGATTGGAAAATCTGGGCTTGTGTTCACTGGAGTTTAGAAGGTTGAGAGGTGATGTTATAAAGAGACGTATACAATTATGAAAGGACTGGAGAAGCTAGATGCAGGGAAAATGTTCCCAGTGTTGGGGGAGTCCAGAACCAGGGGTCACACAGTCTAAGAATAAAGGGGAATCCAGTTAAAACTGAGGTGAGAAAAAACTTGAATTTGTGGAATTCTCTGCCACAGAAGGCAGTGGAAGCCAATTCACTGGATGAATTTAAAAGAGAGTTAGATCGAGCTCTCGGGGCTAGTGGAATCAAAGGATATGGGGAGAAGGCAGGCACGTGTTACTGATTGTGGATGATCAGCCATGATCACAATGCATGGCGGTGCTGGCTCGAAGGGCCAAACGGCCTCCTCCTGCACCTATTCTCTATGTTTCTACATTTCTATGAAACCGGAGCACCCGGAGAAAACCCACAAGGTCAAAGGTGGAACGTGTAAACTCCACACAGGCAGCTCCAGGATCAGGATCAAACCCAGGATGGGAAAGCATTTAGAAATTCCAAGTGCAACCCCACCAGTGTCTTGTAGAAAATTCAGTCAATGGCCAAGGATGGGTAAGGAAATCAATAACCAGAGGACATAGGTTCACGGTGAGAGCGGAAACATTTAATAGGAACCTTACGGGCAACTTTGTCTTGCAGTGAGATGGGGCGGGCTTGGATAAAGGGACTGTTTCCACGCTGTAAGAATCTATAACATCTGCTGTTACTCTCCAGTTCCTTTCATTGCCAGACACACATCAGTTTAGCTTAGAAATACAGCGCAGAAACAGGCCCCTAGGCCCACCGAGTCCGCTCCGACAGCGATCCCCGCACATTAACACTATCCGGCACCCACTTGGGACAATTTATATATATATATACCAACCCAATTAATTTACAAACCTGCACGTCTTTGGAACGTGGGAGGAACCCGAAGATCTCGGAGAACACCCACGCAGGTCACGGGGAGAACGTACAAACTCCGTACAGACAGCGCCCGTAGTCGGGATCGAACCCGGGTCTCCGGTGCTGTGAGGCAGCAACTCTACCGCTGCGCCACCGTGCCACCTCCAGTCACACTACACTGCTGGAAGTTCATGTACCCTGACATCTGCTCCAAGCTGACCTTGGAAGACCAACGTGAAGATCTCAGTGTGTAAAGAGGAACTGCAAATACTCTCTTAAACCGAAGATAGACACAAAAATGCTGGAATAACTCAGCGGGACAGGCAGCATCTCGGCAGAGAAGGAATGGGTGACGTTTCGGGTCGAGACCCTTCTTCTTATTGGGGATCTTATAGAAACGTGTAAAATTGTAAAAGGACTGGACAAGCTAGACGCAGGGAAAATGTTCCCAATGTTGGGTGGGTCCAGAACCAGGGGCCACACAGTCTAAGAATAAAGGGGAGGCCATTTAAAACTGAGGAGAGAAAAAACATTTTCACCCAGAGAGTTGTGAATTTGTGGAATTCTCTGCCACAGAGGGCAGTGGAGGCCAATTCAACGGATGAATATAAAAGAGAGTTAGATAGAGCTCCAAGGGTTAGAGGAATCAAGGGATATGGGAAGGAAGGCATGGGTTACTGATTGTGGATGATCAGCCATGATCAATAGATAATGGGCAATAGACAATAGGTGCAGGAGGAGGCCATTCGGCCCTTCGAGCCAGCACCGCCATTCAATGTGATCATGGCTGATCATTCTCAATCAGTACCCCGTTCCTGCCTTCTCCCCATACCCCCTATCACAATGATTGGCGGTGCTGGCTCGAAAGGCCAAAATGGCCTCCCCCTGCACCTATTTTCTGTGTTTCTATGTTTCAGTACCGTCCAAGCCTCTTTCGTGCCAACTTAATGCCAGAGTGATGTTGTTGGCACAGAGTACTGAAGTGCCAGCTGGCATCTTCACACTGAATAAATGCTTTGCAAAGGGGGATGTGGTGAGGTACAGTGTAGTTTCCATTCCACTGCAAATCTTGAAAAGTTGTAATCAAAACCAGATGTTTGGCACAACTGCAGCTGCACCCTCCTGTTGTGCAGCTGAGGCAGCTCATTTCACCCAGGTCAATCTGCCTCGCCAGGCCAAACCCCCCTGGCCACATGGCTGCCATTGATGCCTGCGCATATCAATGCCAAATTACTGCTTCATTAGTCAGAAGTGTAGAGCGCCTCACACACACACACACATTCCTCCACTGCCACGGGATGGTTGTGGACAAAACACATTGTTTGCAGTTGCTGGATGTGTTCACATCTGCGCTGATACTGAAATAGACTGAGCACTTTGTTTAGCGTAGAGATACAGCGCGGAAACAGGCCCTTTCGGCCCACCGGGTCCGCGCCGACCAGCGATCCCCGCACACTAACACTAACACGATGAGTGGGTGGAATTCTCTGCCTCAGAAGGCAGTGGAGGCCAATTCACTGGATGAATTTAAAAGAGAGTTAGATAGAGCTCTAGGGGCTAGCGGAATCAAGGGATATGGGGAGAAGGCAGGCACGGGTTACTGATTGTGGATGATCAGCCATGATCACAATGAATGGCGGTGCTGGCTCGAAGGGCCGAATTGCCTCCTCCTGCACCTATTTTCCATGTTTCTAAAATGTTCTCTGTGCAGTGTGGGTTGATCAAGAGGTCCATTGTTAAGTTGTGGCCTGTGGTTGATGTCATGGTCTTGTAGGGACCAGTGACACATTCACCACACAATACCTAGCCTCTGACTACCTGCCACAGCCTCTACATTCATATGACTGGTCCAATTTCACACGACACCCTCATACACAGACTGGAAAACATCATGTGTCGGCAGGAACTGCAGACGCTGGTTTACATCGAAGATGGACACAAAATGCTGGAGTAACTCAGCGGGACAGGCAGCATCTCTGGAGAGAAGGAATAGGCTACCATTGTTCTGCCTTTAAATTCAATGGTTCAATGGCACTTCATTTGCCTCATAGAAAACATGGAAAAATAGGTGCAGGAGGAGGCCATTCGGCCCTTCGAGCCAGCGCCGCCATTCAATATGATCATGGCTGATCATCCAGAATCAGTACCCCGTTCCTGCTTTCTTAAGAGAGAGTTAGATTTAGCTCTTAGGGCTAACGGAATCAAGGGATATGGGGAGAAAGCAGGAACAGAGTACTGATTGTGGATGATCAGCCATGATCACATTGAATGGCGGTGCTGGCTCGAAGGGCCGAATGGCCTTGTCCTGCACCTATTTTCTATGTTTCCCCATATCCCTTGATTCCGTTAGCTTTTTTAGATTAGTACGGGTGTCAGGGGTTATGGGAAGAAGGCAGGAGAATGGGGTTAGGAGGGAGAGATAGATCAGCCATGATTGAATGGCGGTGTAGACTAGATGGGCCAAATGGCCTAATTATGCACCTATAACCTATGAACTTACAACAACTGGGCCCTGAGACAGATCAGCCATGATTGAATGGCGGTGTGGGCTTGATGGGCCGAATTTCCTAATTCTGCCCCTAGAAGTAATGAACTTATGAACTCTGTCTCACGGTCTACTCTCTGGTGAAGGGATCTCAGAGTGTTGTGTGGATTGGTGATGGGAGAAGATGTGAACGTTTCGATGCAAAATTGGAACAGGAAGATGTTTGAATGGATGCCAGATATCTCCAGACAGGGAAGCTACCACAATGAGGTTGTCAGCTACCTAGGAGGTCACTTCAGTTGTTCAGAGAATGAAAAGGGCTGTGGATATGGTAACCATTTCTCTAACTATTAAAATTGAAAATTATTTTCTATTATCATCCTTGCATTTTACTGAGATTTATTTTTGGTTTAAATTTTAAAGTCACAGACTCATACTAACTACAACTGCAGACTATTCCAGATTTTTTTAGAATTCACTTTTTGTGACAGCCCAGTGTAGCTTCAAAACATAGAAACATAGAAAATAGGTGCAGGAGTAGGCCATTCGGCCCTTCGAGCCAGCACCGCCATTCAATATGATCATAGCTGATCATCCAAAATCAGTGCCCCTTTCCTGCTTTCTCCCCATATCCCTTGATTCCATTAGCCCTAAGAGCTAAATCTAACTCTCTCTTGAATATATCCGATGAATTGGCCTCCGCTGCCTTCTGTGGCAGAGAATTCCACAGATTCACAACTCGCTAGGTGAAAAGGTTTTACCTCATCTTTAGTCCTAAATGGCCTCCCCCTTATTCTTAAACTGTGACCCCTGGTTCTGGACTCCCCCAACATCGGGAACATTTTTCCTGCATCTAGCCTGTCCCATCTCTAAAGAGTTTTATGTGTTTCTACAAGATCCCCTCTCATCCTTCTAAATTCCAGTGAATACAAGCCCAGTCAACCCATTCTTTCATCATATGTCAGAAATGTCACCTATCCATGTTCTTCAGAGATGCTGCCTGAGCCGCTGAGTTATTCCAGCACTCTGTGAAACGTCACTTATCCATGTTCTCCACAGATGCTGCCTGACCCGCTGAGTTACTCCAGCACTCTGTGAAACGTCACCTATCCATGTTCTCCACAGATGCTGCCTGACCCGCTGAGTTACTCCAGCACTCTGTGAAACGTCACCTATCCATGTTCTCCACAGATGCTGCCTGACTCGCTGAGTTACTCCAGCACTCTGTGAAACGTCGCCTACCCATGTTCTCCAGAGATGCTGCCTGACCCGCTGAGTTACTCCAGCACTCTGTGAAACGTCACCTATCCGTGTTCTCCACAGATGCTGCCTGACCTGCTGAGTTATTCCAGCACTCTGTGAAACGTCGCCTATCCATTTTCTCCAGAGATGCTGCCTGACCCGCTGAGTTACTCCAGGACTTTACATCTATATCGGTTTAAACTAGCATCTGCAGTTCCTTCCTACACAAGCTTAGTTTTTAATTGGTGTGTGTACCAGAAACGTCACGTCCACACATTTATATAATCCATTTATAGAATAAGTGATGACTAGAAAAATAAGCAAAGTTGATGCGTGGAGACAGCGAACATAAAATGTAGTGGTTATACTCACTGACAGTTTGATCATTACCTCCGGGGATACGTTAAACATCGGGTCAGCAAACTCGATCCTTGGACTGTCAGCATTCAAAGCAACAACAGGGGTTGACTAATGACAGACGCAAAAATGCTGGAGTACCTCAGCGGGTCAGGCAGCATCTGTGGAGAACATGGGTAGGTGACGTTTCACAGAGTGCTGGAGTAACTCAGCGGGTCAGGCAGCATTTGTGGAGAACATGAATAGGTGACGTTTCACAGAGTGCTGGAGTAACTCAGCGGGTCAGGCAGCATCTGTGAAGAACATGGATAGGTGACGTTTCACAGAGTGCTGGAGTAACTCAGCGGGTCAGGCAGCATCTGTGGAGAACATGGGTAGGTGACGTTTCACAGAGTGCTGGAGTAACTCAGCGGGTCAGGCAGCATCTGTGGAGAACATGGGTAGGTGACGTTTCACAGAGTGCTGGAGTAACTCAGCGGGTCAGGCAGCATCTGTGGAGAACATGGATAGGTGACGTTTCACAGAGTGCTGGAGTAACTCAGCGGGTCAGGCAGCATCTGTGGAGAAAGGGAATGGGTGACGTCTGGGGTCGAGACCCTTCTTCAGACTGAGAGTCAGGGGAGAGGGAAACGAGAGATATAGATGGTGATACAGAGAGGGATGTAGAACAAATGGACTAAATAGATGCAAAAAAGTAACGATGACAGAGGACACTGGTGTTATTAACTGCAAAAAAATGGATAGAAATTACTACCATTCATAAAACGGTGATGGCTCGAAGGGCCGAATGGCCTCCTCCTGCACCTATTGTCTAATGTCTAAAACGTCACCCATTCCTTCTCTCCAGAGATGCTGTCTGACCTGCTGAGTTACTTCGCCTTTTGTGTCTATCTTTGGTTTAAACCAGCATTTGTAGTTCCTTCTTGCACATTGCGTTGGCAAATCCAAGTCTCTTCCCCCGCTCCCCCCCCCACGATAATTTCTTGGAATGTAATTCCCATTAGATCAGGAGAACTTTGGCCTGGGTTGTACAGTCCTGGCACCTCCATCTGCACAAATCACCAGCCCTTTATTTTAATGTGTAGATTCACTGGATGCTGAGCGAGCAAATCCACCGATCAGCCAAAACATTACGACCACCTGCCCAACATGCTGTTGGTCCTCCGTGTGCAGCCCCATACGCAGCAGGGTGCGATGCACTGTGTATTGTGACACATTCCTCCCGTGACCACCATTAACATTCTCTGTGACTTGTGCCACAGTCGACCTTCTGTCGGTTCGGACCAGACAGGATAGCCTTCGTTGCCCTCGCGTATCGATGAGCCTTGGGCGCCCAACACCCTGCCTGTCGCCGGTTTGTGGTTTGTCCCTACTCGGACCACTGTCGTTGGTCGGTACTCACCACTGCTGACCGGGAGCACCCCACAAGCCTTGCCGTTTCAGAGATGCTCTGACCCAGTCGTCTGGCCAGAACAATTTGGCCCTTGTCAAAGTCGCTCAGGTCTTTACTCCTGCCCATTTCTCCTGCATCCAACACATCAACTTCAAGAACTGACTGTTCACTTGCTGCCTAATATATCCAACCCCTTGACAGGTGCCATTGTAACAAGATAATCAATGTTATTTACTTCGCCTGTCAGTGGTCATAATGTTTTGGCTGATCAGTCTACATACAGGTTTGCAGGTTAATTTTTGGATTAAAAAAATGTAGGTTAATTGTGCAAATGTAGAATTGTCTCCCGTGTGTGTAGGATAGCGTTTGTGTGTGGGGGGAGATCGCTGGTCGGTGCCGACTAAGTGGGCCGAAGGGCCTGTGTCTCTAAAACTAAAACTACAGGGCAGAAATTAAAAATATAAAACTTTAATGAAACAGAGTTTGGGTTGGGGAGTTTAGCACTTTTGGCTACAGTGCGAGAAGTGAAGATATAAAGAACCAGTTGAACTCGGGAAATAAAACGAACAGAAATCCTAACTAAAATACACTCAGTGCATGTCACAATTGCTTCAGGCAGTGGGAAGATCAGAGAGAATTCCATAGCTGGTATTCTGACAAGCTGCTTCTTCCAGTGCATATGTAGTGAGGATCATCTGAAAACTGCTTCAAAGTGCTTCTTCTTAGGCAGTTCAGTGACATTTTACAAGTCTCCTTTGACAGACACAGAAAACTCAGCAGGACAGGCAGCATCTCTGGAGAAAAAGAATAGGTGACGTTTTGGGTCGAGACCCTTCTTCAGACCAGGGTTCTTCGGGCGGAGTGGACTTGATGGGTCGAACGCCCTAATTCGGCTCCTATCACTTACATAGAAACATAGAAACATAGAAAATAGGTGCAGGAGTAGGCCATTCGGCCCTTCGAACCTGCACCGCCATTCAATATGATCATGGCTGATCATCCAACTCAGTATCCCGTACCTGCCTTCTCTCCATACCCCCTGAACCCTTTAGCCACAAGGGCCACATTTATGATCTTAATCAATAATCTATCTATCTCTGCCTTATAAATATCCATTGACTTGGCCTCCACAACCTCCTGTGACCATCAATCAATGTTAAATCAGATAGTGTTGGAATTGAGGCTGCAGTTTGGAATCCAGTGAATATTAGAGGACGCAATGTTGTAATTCTCTGCCACAGAGGACAGTGGAGGCCAATTCACTGGATGAATTTAAAAGAGAGTTCAATAGAGCTCTAGGGGCTAGCGGAATCAAGGGATATGGGGAGAAGGCAGGCACTGATTATGGATGATCAGCCATGATCACAATGAATGGCGGTACTGGCTCGAAGGGCCAAATGGCCTCCTCCTGCACCTATGTTCTATGTTTCTATGGAAGAGAGAGAATAATCTAAATTTACTTTTTTTTTTAAAATTATTATTTCCAGTACAACCAGCATTTACAAAATAATTACATTTAGACAATAGACAATAGACAATAGGTGCAGGAGTAGGCCATCTGGCCCTTCGAGCCAGCAACGCCATTCAATGTGATCATGGCTGATCATTCCCAATCCGTACCCCGTTCCTGCCTTCTCCCCGTACCCCCTGACTCCGCTATCCTTATGAGCTCTAACTAGCTCTCTCTTGAATGCATTCAGAGAATTGGCCTCCACTGCCTTCTGAGGTAGAGAGTTCCACAGATTTACAACTCTCTGACTGAAAACGTTTTTCCTCATCTCCGTTCTAAATGTCCTACCCCTTATTCTTAAACTGTGGCTTAAACTTATTCTTAAACTTAATTTGTAAGTTATTTAGCAGCTGTACAAAATAGCACACTACGAATAACACACAAAATAACACACAAATAGCACACTACAATACAACAAAACATAGAACGAAAGTACAACAAAGAAAAAAATTTTAGAAATAACTTCAAATGTCTTTGCCAAAAAAAATTGCAAAATATTGGTAAAATTATATATATTTTTTGAGTGATTTACCAAGGACCACTTCTTCCAAGAATGTTGGCAGGGCCATTTATAGTCACCTCCTCTGTGTAATAATTAACCTCACGGGATAATAAATCTTGCCCGCTGACACACGAGGTGAATGAAATCTCCAGAGCAGATTGGTTAATATGTTTACAGTAACGCTCCATTGTTGAATGAAACAAAAGGCAATGTTTTCGTCGCTCGTTGACAGATTAATCAAACCGACAACCCGGCCCAGAGAGTCAGGAAAGAGTGAAAGCTTTCGAGGAGGAGAGGTTTCTAGCTGCCACTTACTTGTCAAAGGACAGATGTCATGGCAGTAGTGGTTGCCAACTTTCTCACTCCCAATTAAGGGACAAGATGACGTCACTGCCCCGCGCCCCACGTGACCTCACCCGGCCTCACTGGGCCGGGAGGCGGGTTGCTAAGCAACCTCCGTTAGGCAGCGCCCGGGCCTCCGGGCCTCCACTGTCCGGGCCTACACTGTCCGGACCTACAGTGTCTGGGACTATAGCAATCCCCGGGCCTACAGCGTCCGGGCCTACGGCATCCGGGCCTAAGGCGTCCGGGCCTACAGACAGATACTTGGATGGGGGGGAAGGTTTAAGAGGGATATGGACCACACATGGGCAAATGGGACTAGCTTAGATGGAGCATGGATGAGTTGGGCTGAATGGCCTGTTTCCATGTGTAGGAAGGAACTGCAGATGCTGGTTTAAAGAGAAGATAGACGCAAAATCTATCTTGGGGGGCGGCGGTAGAGTTGCTGCCTTGCAGCGAATGCAGCGCCGGAGACCCGGGTTCGATCCCGACTACAGGCGCTGTCTGTATGGAGTTTGTACGTTCTCCCCGTGACCTGCGTGGGTTTTCTCCGGGTACTCCGGTTTCCTCCCACACTCCAAAGGCGTGCGGGTTTGTAGGTTAACTGGTTTGGTAAATGTAAAAATTGTCCCTAGTGGGTGTTGGATTGTGTTAATGTGCGTGGATCGCTGGTCGGCGCGGACCCGGTGGGCCGAAGGGCCTGTTTCCACACTGTATCTCTAAACTAAACTAAACATTATTTAAAAAGCTGGAGTAGCTCAGTGGGACAGGCAGCGTCTCTGGAGAGAAGTGAATGGGTTCATCCCGCTGTGTTGCTCCAGCTGTTTGGGCCTAGTTTCATGCTGTGCGAGTCTGTATCTGAAGGCTTGGCCAATTGACAGACTCATTGTTGCATGGCTAGCTGGACGACTCTGGACGACCTCCGCATCTTCTGGGCCCAGAATCGTGCTAATAAATGTAACATTCACAGCACTAAAGAATGAAAACTTATATGTGAACATTTTATGCTTCTAATTTGGAGTCAAAGAATTCAGTGTTTGACTGGGCTGGGAAATCTTAAGCTGAAAATGATTAGGAAGTGATTTAAAACATTGAAATTCTTGGCTGAGATCAGATAGTGCTTTGATCAAGAATTTATCTGGAATCAATTGTGAGGCAACTCAATGAATGCAGGCTCTTGATGCACCTTCGTGACAACAACGTCGAGATGCGTTAAGGTTGCATTGTGTCTCCTTCTTATCGAGTCAAACATCACAAGATTAGAAATTGTTCAGCTAGACGGAGCTGAACACACTTCTTGGCATCTGAATACAATGGCGTCTTGCGCTTCTTGTGCGTAGTCATGCCGTTGAGGGCGTGCAGCGTAGGTTCACCAGGTTAATGCCCGGGATGGCGGGACTGGCGTATCATCATATCATATCATATATATATACAGCGCGGAAACAGGCCTTTTCGGCCCACCAAGTCCGCGCCGCCCAGCGATCCCCGCACATTAACACTATCCTACACCCACTAGGGACAATTTTTTACATTTACCCAGTCAATTAACCTACATACCTGTACGTCTTTGGAGTGTGGGAGGAAACCGAAGATCTCGGAGAAAACCCACGCAGGTCACGGGGAGGACGTACAAACTCCTTACAGTGTAGCACCCGTAGTCAGGATCGAACCTGAGTCTCCGGCGCTGCATTCGCTGTAAAACAGCAACTCTACCGCTGCGCTACCGTGCCGCCCTATCGTATGTTGAATGACTGGATCGACTGGGCTTGTATTCACTCGAATTTAGAAGGATGAGAGGGGATCTTATTGAAACCTGTAAGATTATTAAGGAGTGTAGGAAAACAAAAAGTTGCAGATGCTGGTTTAAATCGAAGGTAGACACAAAATGCCGGAGTAACTCAGCAGGTCAGGCAGCACCTCAGGATTCCTTCTCTCCTGAGATGCTGCCTGACCCGCTGAGTTACTCCAGCATTTTGTGTCTACCTACGATTATTAAGGGATTGGACACGCTAGTGGCATGAAACATGTTGGGGGAGTCCAGAACCAGGGGCCACACTTTAAGAATAAGGCCATTTAGAACGGAGATGAGGAAAAAACATTTTCACTCAGTGAGTTGTAAATCTGTGGAATTCTCTGCCTCAGAAGGCAGTGGAGGCCAGTTCTCTGGATGCTTTCAATAGAGAGTTAGACAGAGCTCTTAAAGATAGCAGAGCCAAGGGATATGGGGAGAAGGCAGGAACGGGGGACTGATTGTGGATGATCAGCCATGATCACAGTGAATGTCGAATGGCCTACTCCTGCACCTATTGTCTATTGTCTATAGTGGTGGAAAGATTGGTGGAAACAGGGCCGCGAAGTGAACGCTCTTTCCTTGACCCCTGCATTGTGTCGAATCCTTCTCAACTGTGGAGATCAAGGATGCCATTGAACTGTCTCAGATCCTTCAAGATGGTCCTCAGTCTGGGAGCTGTCGAGATCCTGGATCTGCTCTCTCGCACACCAGTTTAGCTCAGTTTAGAGATACAGCACAGAAACAGGCCCTTCGGCCCACCAAGTCCGTGTTGCCCAGCGATCCCCGCACACTAACAGTACCCTACACACACTCGGGATAATTTTACATTTATACCAAGCCAAATAACCTACAAACCTGTACCTCTTTGGGGTGTGGGTGGAAACCGGAGCACCCGGAGAAAATGCACGCAGTTTACGGGGAGAACGTACAAACTACGTACAGACAGCACCCGTAGTCGGGATCGAACCCGGGTCTCTGGTGCTGTGAGGCAGCAACTCTACCGCTGCGCCACCGTGCCGCCCATGTTTACTGCGTTTCAACAAAGCAGAGGCACTAAATGGCACAGATTGATCTCATTTATTTAAGCAGCATTAAGATGTACCTCAGTAGCCTGAAGAAGGGTCTCGACCCGAAACGCCACCCATTCCTTCTCTCCGGAGATGCTGCCTGACCCGCTGAGTTACTCCAGCACTCTGTGTCTATCTCTGGTTTAGACCAGCATCTGCCAGTTCCTTCCTGTTCATTTTTGTTGGCTTATTATTTGTTACTAGACCAAGTGGACCCATTGGGCCCAAACCTCTCCTGCATTGGTGCAGCACCCTGTCCTCCCCCGTCCTCCCCTCTCTCCTCAACCCCCCCTCCCTTCTCTTCCACTCCCCCCTTACCCCCTCCCTCCCTCCTCCCCTCCCCCTCTCCTCCTTTTAAACTTAAAAATGTGAATAACTTAAAAAATATAACACCGATTTCAATAAAACTACTTGCATTATCACTAAAGTGACAATGGTGAGTAAGGTGGGCCTAAAAGTGTCACGCTATCGTGTACCATTTTGGCTGAAGTTCAGTCACAAACAAGATAACACTCAAGAGTTTTAGTATATAGATAATTGTATTTCCACAGTTATAAAAATAATCAGAAGAATGCTCAGGCTTAGTATAAATATAGAACACGGAAAAGGACAGCACAGGGACAGGCCCTTCGGCCCACAAAGTCCGTGCGGAACATGTTTTAAAATAGAGCCACATGTCACAGCTTCTAACAGTTCAGAGATACAGCATAGAAACAGGCCCTTAGGCCCAACTGATCATTGATCACCCGTTCACACTAGTTCTATGTTTTTCCACTTTCTCATTGCTGGCTGGTATCATAAGTGTTAGTAGAATTAGGCCATTCGGCCCATCAAGTCTACTCCTGGATTCAATCATGGCTGATCCATCTCTCCCTCCTAACCCCATTCTCCTGCCTTCTCCCCACAACCCCTGACACCCGTACTAATCAACAATCTATCTATCTATCTCTGCCTTAAAAATATCTACTGGCTTGGCCTCTACAGACTTCTGTGGCGAAGAATTCCACAGGTTAGCACGCAAAAGAAGCTTTTCACTGTACCTCGGTACAAGTGAGAATAAACTAAACTGAACTGAACTGTATAATTAGAGCACATGGTATTGGGGGTAGGGTACTGACATGGATAGAAAATTGGTTGGCAGACAGAAAGCAAAGAGTGGGGATAAATCGGTCCCTTTCAGAATGGCAGGCAGTGACTAGTGGGGTACCGCAAGGTTCGGTGCTGGGACCGCAGCTATTTACAATATACATTAATGACTTGGATGAAGGGATTAAAAGTAACATTACCAAATTTGCAGATGATACAAAGCTGGGTGGTAGTGCGAACTGTGAGGAAGATACAATGAGGTTGCAGGGTGACTTGGACAGGTTGTGTGAGTGGGCGGATGCATGGCAGATGCAGTTTAATGTGGATAAGTGTGAGGTTATCCACTTTAGTGGTAAGAATAGGAAGGCAGATTATTATCTGAATGGTGTCAAGTTAGGAAAAGGGGACGTACAACGAGATCTGGGTATCCTAGTGCATCAGTCACTGAAAGGAAGCATGCAGGTACAGCAGGCAGTGAAGAAAGCCAATGGAATGTTGGCCTTCATAACAAGAGGAGTTGAGTATAGGAGCAAAGAGGTCCTTCTGCAGTTGTACAGGGCCATAGTGAGACCGCACCTGGAGTATTGTGTGCAGTTTGAGGAAGGATATTCTTGCTATTGAGGGCGTGCAGCATAGGTTTACTAGGTTAATTCCCGGAATGGCGGGAAGACTGGAGAAAGACTGGAGCAACTAGGCTTGTATACACTGGAATTTAGAAAGATGAGAGGGGATCTTATTGAAATATGTAAGATTATTAAGGGGTTGGACACGTTAGAGGCAGGAAACATGTTCCCAATGTTGGGGGAGTCCAGAACAAGGGGCCACAGTTTGAGAATAAGGGGTAGGCCATTTAGAACGGAGAGTTGTAAATCTGTGGAATTCTCTACCTCAGAAGGCAGTGGAGGCCAGTTCTCTGAATGCTTTTAAGAGAGAGCTAGGTAGAGCTCTTAAGGATAGCAGAGTCAGGGGGTATGGGGAGAAGGCAGGAACGGGGTAGTGATTGAGAATGATCAGCCATGATCACATTGAATGGCGGTGCTGGCTCGAAGGGCCAAATGGCCTCCTCCTGCACCTATTGTCTATTGTCTATTAACTCCTTACACACTAGGGAGCAATCTACAGGGGACAATTAACCTACAAACCCTCACGTCTTTGGGATGTGGGAGGAAACCGGAGCACCCGGAGGAAACCCACGCGGTCGCAGGGAGAACGTGCAAACACAGACAGCACCCGAGGTCAGGATCGAACCTGGGTCTCTGGCGCCGACAGGCAGCGGCTCTACCCGCTGCGCCCAATATGCCGGCTACTAACGGAAGCTTTCACCTCCACTCGCACATGACAATCATGAACTCAAAGCCGAAACCTACTTGGAACGAAAAGGCAAACAGATGCTGTGGAACTGCATCACGACTGCCTTTAACGTGTCCAGATGGTAGAGAAACATTAGCTCACATATCTGCTCTTGATATCTATTCAGTAACTCCAGCTGTGAATACAAATATAAGAAAGTGCCGTGAGAAGGTTATGTTCAGATAGAGTCGCATAGCTAAGGGGTTGCCAACTTCCTCACTCCCTATTAAGGGACAAAGGGTGACATCACCGCCCCGCGTGACCTCACCCAGCCAGCGGCCACGTGCTCCCGCTCCACCAATGGCGGCCGCCCGGAAAGGGAGGCAGGTAGCTATGCAACCTCCGTTAGGCCGCTTCCGAGCATCCGGGCCTACAGTGTCCGGGCCTACAGTGTCCGGGCCTACACTCTCCGGGTCTACACTGTCCGGGCCTACACTCTCCGAGCCTACACTGTCCAGGCCTACAGAGTCTGGGCCTACAGTGTCCGGGCCTACAGTGTCCGGGCCTACAGTGTCTGGGCCTACAGTGTCTGGGCCTACAGTGTCCGGGCCTACAGTGTCCGGGCCTACAGTGTCCGGGCCTACAGTGTCCGGGCCTACAGTGTCCGGGCCTACAGTATCCGGGCCTACAGTGTCCAGGCCTACAGTGTCCGGGCCTACACAGTCCGGGCTTGCAGTATGCGGGCCTACAGCACACCCCCCCCCCCCCCCCCCCCCCGGGCCTGATAGGGGACAAGGACAATCCCGTGCAGGACAAACCAATTTACCCCAATATACGGATTGTCCTGGCTAATACGGGACAGTTGGCAACCCTACACACAGCACGGAAACAGGCCCTTCGGCCCAACTCATCCATGCCGACGAAGATGCCCCATCTAAGCTAGTCCCATTTGCCAGCATTTGGTCCATATATACCACTTTAAACCTGCCCTATCCACCTACCTGTCCAAGTGTGTTTTTAATGCTCTTATAGTACCTGCCCCAGCTACCTCCTCTGGCAGGTCGTTCCAAATAACCTCCATTCCATCAGGGTCTTGAACGCTGCATAACACTAATCTGAAGATGGGTCTCGACCCTAAAGGTCACCCATTCTCCTCTCTCCAGAGACGCTGCCTGTCCCGCTAAGTTACTCCAGCATGTTGCGTCTATCTTCGGTTTAAACCAGCATCTGCAGTTCCTTCCTACACATAACACCAACCTCAGCAACTGTGATCTTCTAAGGACTTTGTTTTAGTTTTACCATTTTTGCAGACTTTGGTTTGCACTGTTATCACCCGGTTATCTAGGATTATTCATTTATTGTATTACTGATTTTTGTATGTTTAGATGTTATTTTATTAATAGAAACATAGAAAATAGGTGCAGGAGGAGGCCATTTGACCCTTCGAGCCAGCACCGCCATTCATTGTGATCATGGCTGATCATCCACAATCAGTAACCCGTGCCTGCCTTCTCCCCATATGCCTTGATTCCACTAGCCCCTAGAGATGTGTCTAACTCTCTTTTAAATTCATCCAGTGAATTGGCCTCCACTGCCTTCTGTGGCAGAGAATTCCACAAATTCACAACTCTCTGGGTTTTCTCACTTCAGTTTTAAATGGCCTCCCCTTTATTCTTAGACTGTGTGGCCCCTGGTTCTGGACTCCCCCAACATCGGGAACATTTTTCCTGCATCTGGCTTGTAATGGACTTGTAAAGGTGCAGCAAGCAAGAATTTTATTGTTCCATTTCCTACACACGTGCCAATTAAACACTTGTCTCTCGACTATTTCCAATTCATTCATGAGATTAAGGCGGAATTGTGCTCATGGGATCATAAGATCATAAGTGATAGGAGTAGAATTAGGCCATTTGGCCCGTCGGGCCCACTCCGTCATTCAATCATGGCTGATCTCTGCCTCCTAATCCCATTCTCCTGCCTTCTCCCCATAATCCTTGACACCCGTTCTAATCAAGAATTTGTCTATCACTGCCTTAAATATATCCACTGACTTGGCCTCCACAGCCATCTGTGGCAATGAGTTCCACAGATTGACTTCCATCTGACTAAAGAAGTTCCTCCTTTCTAAAAGAGCTCCCTTTAATTCTGAAGCTGTGGCCTCTGGTCCGAGACACTCCCACCAGTGGAAACATCCTCCCCAAGTCCACTCTATCCAGGCCTTTCATTATTCGGTAAGTTTCAATGATGTCCCTTCTCGTCCTTCTAAACTCCAGGGACACAGCGCTGTCAAAGGCTCGTGACTTGTTAGCCCACTAGTTCCTGGGATCACTCTGGCCAAGCTGGGTGTTGCTGAACAATGTCAGGCTTCCCGTTTCTATCCATAATTGGGGTCATCTCTAGGGTTGCCAACTATAGCACTCCCAAATACGGGACAAGGGGTGACGTCACCGCCCCGCGCCCCACGTGACCTCACCCAGCCAGCGACCACGTGCTCCCGCTCCAACAATGGCGGCCGCTCAGGCCGTGAGGCGGGTCGTGTAGGGGAAAAAAAAACTACAGGTGCTGGTTTAAATCGAAGGTAGACTCAAAAAAACTGGAGTAACTCAGCGGGTCAGACAGCATCTCTAGAGAGAAGGAAAGGGTTCTCTCATTCCTTCTCTCCAGAGATGCTGCCTGACCCACTGAGTTACTCCAGCTTTTTGTGTCTACCAGGGAGGCGGGTTGCTAGGCAACCTCCGTTAGGCAGCGCCGGGGCCTCTGGGCCTACACTGTCCACACCGCACCTACACTGTCTGGAAGCTAGGCACAGATTTTAACCAGCATCTGCAGTTTTCTTTCCTACCACACTGTCCGTGCCTAATACGGGACAAGGGCTGTCCCGTACGAGACAAGCCAATTTGGCTGAAAATACGGGATGTCCTAGCTAATATGGGACAGTTGGCAACTCTGGTCATCTCTCAGCGGCCCGCCAAGAGAGGAGTGGTGAGGGGGCTGCAACTTTTACATTAATTGGTGAAGGAAGCACATTGATTAATATTTCAGAGAAACTGGGTGAAAGTAGCGCAGGGTTGGAGCCTGATGCATTTTTAAATCGGAATAATGCTTCTGGCATATTACTCTCCCTGTCTTCTGGGACGGGCAAAGGCGAGCTCATTTAATCCTCACTTTAATCAGATATTCTCTTCCCTTGAGGTAAAGGAGGGGGATGCCTGCGGGACTTGGCCCACTTCCCACAACAAGGTCAAGTTGCAGTGATGGATAATTAGCTCCAGTGTTCTCCACACCTTGAGCTCTGATAGCACGTCCCATTAACTGGCAGGGCCATGGAATTTGAGGAGTTGACACTTGTTAATGTGTCCAATAGGCTTCAAAATGGTATTAGAATCTATGTTGCATCAATGAAAACTGACAAACTCAGACAGTCGAAACAAGGGAGTTTCATTTTCCAGCATTTTCAGTACCAGCGAGCATTTATTTCGAGAAGGCTTATACACATAAACGGAGATGTAATGCTGGGGCTCTACAAGGCGCTGGTCAGGATGCATTTGGAGTACTGTGAACAATTTTGGGCCCCGTATCTGAGGAAGGATGTGCTGGCTCTGGAGAGGGCCCAGAGGAGGTTTAGATTTTTAGATTTTTAGATTTTAGATTTAGAGATACAGCGCGGAAACAGGCCCTTCGGCCCACCGCCCAGCGATCCCCGCACACTAACACTATCCCACACACACTAGAGACAATTTTTACATTTACCCAGACAATTAACCTACATACCTGTACGTCTTGGGGCGGCACGGTGGCGCAGCGGTAGAGTTGCTGCCTTACAGCGCTTGCAGCGCCGGAGACCCGGGTTCCATCCCGACTACGGGCGCTGTCTGTACGGAGTTTGTACGTTCTCCCCTTGACCTGCTTGGGTTTTCTCTGAGATCTCCGGTTTCCTCCCACACTCCAAAAGACGTACAGGTTTGTAGGTTAATTGGTTTGGTATAAATGTAAATTGTCCCCAGTGGGTGTAGGATAGTGTTAATGTGCGGGGATCGCTGGTCAGCGCGGACTCGGTGGGCCGAAGGGGCCTGTTTCCGCACTGTATTTCTAAACTAAACACTCCCTTATCTCTGTGTCTCCCTTTCCCCTGACTCTCAGTCTGATGAAGGGTCTCGACCCGATACGTCACCCATTCCTTCTCTCCAAAGATGGCTTCCTGCTCCAGTATCTCACTTGAACCCCACAAAGGTTTCCGTGCAAGAGTTTTCAGAGATTTCATGTTGACCGAAAATGCATTTTCAGTCTATTAGTTCCTTGCCAAGACGGTCTTTCGACACAGATTCTTGACAGAGCAGAATTGTAACGCGATGACAACCGATGCCCGGGGAAGCAAGAGGATCTCATTCCTAGATGGGAATTTGAAACCGTAAGCAAGACACTTTCTGCAGGCACCTACATGACCAAAATGAGAAAGAGATGTGTCGCTTCAGAAAAATTACTGTGGCCTGGACTAAGTTCAGTCAGAGAAACCCAGAAGGTGATGGAACGGCTGCTCGAAGCATCAACGGCGCGGAGAGTGGAGAGTGGAGAGTGGAGAGTGTAAATCTTTCACGTTACGGTCTGGCTTCAGGTTTGTCCATCTGCCAACGACCACCTGTTAACGAGTTTGACAGTGTACAGCTGGGACTTCACAACTCCAAATGCAGCAGATAAATGCCAGTCGATATCAAAGAAAGAAGGTTCATAGCACAACGAGAATGCAGACAATCTACAAATCAACAATTAGAGGTGGCGCAGCGGTAGAGTTGCTGCCTCACAGCGACAGAGACCCCCATTCAATCCTGACCTCGGGTGCTGTCTGTGTGGAGTTTCTACGTTCTCCCCGTGACCCGCATCAGTTTCCCCCGGGGTCTCCGGTTTCCTCCCACATTGTGAAGACATGCGAGTTTGTAGGTTAATCAATAGGGTTGCCAACTGTCCCTTATTAGATGGGACATCCCGTATTTTGGGCTAAATTGGCTTGTCCCGTACAGCACCGCCCTTGTCCTGTATTAGGCCCGGGAGGCGCTGTAGGCCCGGACAGTGTAGGCCCAGACAGTGTACGCCCGGACAGTGTAGGCCCGGACAGTGTAAGCCCGGACAGTGTAGGCCCGGACAGTGTAGGCCCGGACAGTGTAGGCCCGGGCAGTGTAGGCCCGGACAGTGTAGGCCCGGACAGTGTAGGCCCGGGAGGCGCTGTAGGCCTGGACAGTGTAGGCCCGGGAGGCAGTGTAGGTCCAGACAGTGTAGGCCCGGACAGTGTAGGCCCGGACAGTGTAGGCCCGGACAGTGTAGGCCCGGACAGTGTAGGCCCGGACAGTGTAGGCCCGGACAGTGTAGGCCCGGGAGGCAGTGTAGGTCCAAACAGTGTAGGTCCGGACAGTGTAGGCCCGGACAGTGTAGGCCCGGACAGTGTAGGCCTGGACAGTGTAGGCCCGGACAGTGTAGGCCCGGACAGTGTAGGCCCGGACAGTGTAGGCCCGGGAGGCAGTGTAGGCCCAGACAGTGTTGGCACGGACAGTGTTGGCCCGGACAGTGTAGGCCCGGACAGTGTAGGCCCGGACAGTGTAGGCCCAGACAGTGTAGGCCCGGACAGAGTAGGCCCGGGGTCTGCTGTAGGCTCGGCCAAACCAGCCTAATGGAGGTTACGTAGCAACCCGCCTCCCGGCCCGGGCAGCCGCCATTGGTGGAGCGGGAGCACGTGCCCACTGGCTGGGTGAGGTCACGTGGGGCGCGGGGTGGTGACGTCACCTTTTGTCCCTTATTTGGGAGTGAGAAAGTTGGTAACCCTATTAATCGGGCCCTCTGTAAATTGCCCCCTGGTGTGTAGGGAGTGGATGAGAAGGTGGGATAACATAGAACTGGTGCGGACGGGTGATCGCTGGTTTGGCGCGTACTCGGTGGGACGAAGGGCCTGTTTCCATGCTGTGTCTCTAAACCAGTGACCACTGAAAGGCAATTGTAAATGATGCGGCCTGTAATTCTGCAGGAAGAGCTCCAGAGCACTCTCGAAGATAGACACAAAATGCTGGAGTAACTCAGCAGGTCAGGCAGCATCTCTGGAGAACATGGATAGGTGACGTTTCACAGAGTGCTGGAGTAACTCAGCGGGACAGGCAGCATCTCTGGAGAACATGGATAGGTGAAGTTTCACAGAGTGCTGGAGTAACTCAGCGGGACAGGCAGCATCTCTGGAGAACATGGATAGGTGACGTTTTGCGTTGAGACCGTTCTAAAGACTAATGTCAGGCGACAGGGAGGTACAGAGATAAGGAAGTTTAAGGTGTGAAAACAGGATAAAGGGAATGAGATCAAGGAAAATGTAGAGCAGGTCATTGTTCATTGGGAGAAGGTAGCAACACAAAAGGGCGGTCACGGTGGCGCAGTGGTAGAGTTGCTGCCTTACAGCGAATGCAGCGCCGGAGACCCGGGTTCCATCCCGTCTGTACGGAGTTTGTACATTCTCCCCGTGACCTGCGTGGGTTTTCTCCGAGATCTTCGGTTTCCTCCCCCACTCCAAAGACGTGCAGGTTTGCAGGTTAATTGGCTTGGTATAAATGTAAAAGTTGTCCATAGTGGGTGTAGGATAGTGTTAATGTGCGGGGATCGCTGGTCGGCGCGGAACCAGTGGGCCGAAGGGCCTGTTTCCACGCTGTACCTCTAAACTAATTAAACAAAACAAAGCAAACGGAGATAAAATGAATCGTAAATTATCTCCGCACTCTTCCAAAGTTGCCCTGCGGAACGTGGCAGGTTGACAAAGACTCTGAACAAGGCAGAGATGTTTGCTTGGGAATTCTGGTCCAGACCAAAACTGATCACCACCGACTCTGGAAGCCACAGCAATTTGCCAATAATGTATCATGATAAAAAGCTTTTCATCATTTCACAGATCAGAATACCTTCAAAATTAATCCACTATTTTAAAAGGCATTAGCGAATTATTAGTCTGACACACATCTTTCAGTGCCTGACACAGCCTTGCATATTGTGAAACATGAACAGCAGCAGGTGAGCTGATGGCTGATTCATATCCTGTTATCTCATTCCTCTAATTATTTGATCCCTTCAGATTTTGAACAGTGAATTGAAATTAGAGTAGTCAGACGTGCACACATCCAGTCACATTAAAATCTGGAAACTCTTCCACAACAGCTAGGCAGGGCTGTGCAACCATTCCCAACCATGCCAGTAACTCTATCTGACATATATCCACTGACTCATACAAACATCTACAGATGCACAATAGAAAGAAAGGTCTCCACCTGAAACGCCACCCATTCCTTCTCTCCAGAGATGCTGCCTGTCCCGCTGAGTTACTCCAGCATTTTGTGTCTATCTTTGGTGTAAACCAGCATCTGCAGTTCCATGTGTCGACTTTGTGTCCTTCCCAATCTTTCATGTACAACTCATGTTAGGATTAGGAACAAAAAAGGTTGTTCTTCAGACTGAAGAAGGGTCTCGACCCGAAACGTCACCCATTCCCTCTCTCCCGAGATGCTGCCTGTCCCGCTGAGTTACTCCAGCGTTTTGTGTCTATCTTTGGTTTAAACCAGCACCTGCAGTTCCCTCCAACACATGGAAAGCATACAGTCAGGTTACATCACAGTTTGGGAGCTTGGTTTGGGGATAGCTCTGCCCAAGACTGTGAGAAATTGCAGAGAGTCGTGGATGTGCAGAGTCTGAAGGAGGGTCTCGACCCAAAACGTCACCCATTCCTTCTCTTCTGAGATGCTGCCTGACCTGCTGAGTTACTCCAGCATTTTGTGAATAGATACCTTCGATTTGTACCAGCAGCTGCAGTTATTTTTTTACACTCCCCACCATTGTAGATATAGTCCAGTCCATCACACACACCACACTCCCCACCATTGTAGATGTACCCCAGCCCATCACACACACCACACTCCCCACCATCGACTCCATCTACACCTCACGCTGCCTCGGGAAAGCAGCCAACATAATCAGAGACGTGTCCCTGTCCCACCCCAGCCATTCCTTCTTCTCCCCGCTCCCGTCCGGCAGAAGGTACAGAAGCTTGAAAGCGCGCACCACCAGACTCAGGGACAGCTTCTTCCCCTCTGTTATCAGCCTTCTGAACGGCCCTTCCATAAGCTAGGGCACTGTCCGATTCACCTCTACCCCCTTGCGGACATTGGACTTTGTCTGTGGACATTGTCAATGCCATAGGCAGCTGTGGAGGCAGTCAATGGATATTTTTAAGGCAGAGATCGACAGATACTTGATTAGAATGGGTGTCAGGGATTATGGGGAGAAAGCAGGAGAATGGGGTTAGGAGAGGGAAACATAGATCAGCCATGATTGAATGGAGGAATAGACTTGATGGGCCAAATGGTCTAATTCTGCTCCTATCACGTATGAACTGATGTGCTACAATGGTGGGACCTATATCAAGCACAGCTTCGCTCCTCTTTGCCTTAGGTGTGGTACTTGAGTTGAATTGATTGTATTTATGCAGGGTGCACACTCTGAAGATATGTACAAAATCCTGGCGTAACTCAGCGGGACAGGCAGCATCAATGGGTAGCAGGAATGGGTGACGTTTTGCATCGAGACCCTTCTTCTAACTTGACTGGATAGCACACAAAACAAAGATTTTCACAGACCATCATCGTCGGCGGTCACTGGAAGCGAGTGTGACTGTCCTCTCCATAGGGTCGGACGCCTGTGCGTGGCTTTGTTTGACGTGAGGAGACTGGTGCACAGACAGCCACCATACGGTCCTTGACAGATCTTTTTTTTAAAATATTTTTTATTTTTGAAAAGCATATGTACAAATAGAAATGAGAAAAAACACATTTGTTACAAAGTTCTTACATAGCTTCAATTTTAAATTTTTGAAGAGAGAAAGTAAAAATAAAAATAAAAAACTATAAACTTGGGGAGAGAGAATAAGAGGGTTAAAAAAAAAAGGATCTAACAATAAAAAATTAAAGGGAGTAGATCCGGGAGGCAATAACCACAGTTGTACATCCAACCCCTAACTCAAGTTTCAACTTTTAAATTAAATTTTTTATTTTAGTCCTGTGCCAAACCCATTTACTTTTCTAAAAATTCAATAAATGGAGACCATATTTTTAAAAATAACTCAGGTTTGTCGATTAAGGCAAACCTTATTTTTTCTAAATGCAGGGTCTCGGTCATTTCCGTAGTCCACATTTTAATTATGGGGGTTATTGGTTTTTTCCAAAATTTAAGTATTAATTTTTTCGCAGTTATTAGACTGTAATCAAGAAAATGTACCTGACTTACTGTAAAATTTGTAGTATGTTCTGATAATCCTAATATAATTAATTTTGGGTCCATATCTAATTTTTTATTAATAACTTTAGAAACAATTTTAAAAATCTCCAACCAGAAGTTTTGCATTTTTATACAAGTTACGAAAATATGAGTTAAATTAGCTTCTTGAAATTGACATTTATCACAAATAGGAGAGATACTAGGAAAAATCCTATTTAATTTCGTCTTCGAATAATGTAATCTATGTATTATTTTAAATTGTATTAAGGAATGTCTAGTATTCAATGAACATTGATGTATATGTTGTAAGCTTTCATCCCATATATCTTGCATTATAAATTGATTCAATTCGTCCTCCCATGCTCGTCTATAAGATTCTGATGACGGAATGTCAGTGTCAAGGAGAGTATTGTAAATAAAGGATATTAATTTATTTGAATTATAATGTCGATTCAGGCATACATCAAGTGTTTCTGGACCTCTAAACTTATATTCTTGCATGTGTGATTTTACATAATCTCTAAGTTGTAAATATCTAAAATAATTATTAACATGTAATCCGTACTTCTGCTGTAAATCCTGAAAAGAAAGAAAAGTTCCCTTATGATAAAGATCTCCCACCCTTTTAATTCCATAACTTTTCCATTGAGCAAAGCCTCTATCTAAGACAGACGGTTTAAAAGAAGGATTATTCTGGGTCAGGATCCAGTGGCGTGGAGTCCAAGATGACCGGGGACCCTTTTCTGCCGCAGCCTTCATCCATCGGCCTTCCCAGCCGTTGTGACGCTCCACTAAAGTCAGCCGCCATCCTCCCTCCGCCTGTTCCACCGTTGAGGTCTTGGTTGGATCGCTCTTTGTCAGGGACCTCCCCCTCGACCTTACCGCCATGGGTGACCCCACCAGGAGCGTAGCTCCAGATGGCATCGCTCTCAGGATCTCAGGACCGCACGAGCTTCTCCACCACGACAAGGTGACAATCCATCTACCCGGGTACACGTGACAATAATAATATTAAACCTAGCATTCAGAACTTCATTTGTTTTAGAAACCTCAGTGATCTTAGCATACATTTAGCCCATGTATATTATGATCACACAGGATGCTACTGAAAGTTGTTCTGTACCACTGAAATTATTTCACTGGAAATGCAGCAGATATCTTACAAGTATGGACACTGAGTACGCCAACCATGGGGCGGAACGGTGGCGCAGCGGTAGAGTTGCTGCCTCACAGCGCCGGAGATCCGGGCTCGATCTCGACTATGGGTGCTGTCTGTACGGAGTTTGCACGTTCTCCCCGTGACCTGTGTGGGTTTTCTCCGAGATCTTCGGTTTCCTCCCACACTCCAAAGACGTGCAGGTTTGTAGGTTAATTGGCTTGGTGTAAATGTAAAAATTGTCCTTAGTGTGTGTAGGATAGTGTTAGTGTGCGGGAATCGTTGGGCCGAAGGGCCTGTTTCCGCGCTGTATCTCTAAACTAAATTAAACCAAGGTAACACCAATAAAACTGGACCTGTTCCAAGAAACCTGATGGCCATTAATAATCAAAGTTACATTCACAAAACATTGGGCAATGATTTTCTTTGGCAGGGCCAAGCAATATATCCTATATTTTCAAACATGGGACTTTTCAGTTAAAAAGTTATTTCACACTTGATTAAAACAATTTTTCAGAAATTATTTTTAAAACCTTTTCTTCCTTTTAGCATTTGGAACACTCCACATATTAAGATAGATATATCACAATTACAATAATGAGAGCTCTTGCTCTTTCTTAATATTTCTATTAAGAAAGAACTATGATTACCATTGTAATTTTCAATAAATCAACCATGGATTTTTCATGCTTTCTCTCATAACTTCTTGGTCTGAATGATTGAATTCATTGACATTGAAAGATACAGCTTGGAAACAGGCCCTTCGGCCCACCGAGTCCACGCCGACCAGCGATCCCCGCACACTAACACCATCCTACACACACTAGGCACAATTTACATTTACACTAAGCCAATTAACCTACAAACCTGCACATCTTTGGAGTGTGGGAGGAAACCGAAGATCTCGCAGCAAGTCACGGGGAGAACGTACAAACTCCGTACAGACAGCGCCCGCAGTCGGGATCGAACCCGGGTCTCTGGCGCTGTGAGGCAGCAACTCTACCGCTGCGCCACCGTGCCGCCCCAATCCTTTGGGACGTGGGAGAAAACCAGAGCACCTGGAGAAAAGCCACACAGTTACAGAAAGATAGTGCAAACTCCACAAAGACAACGCCCAAGGCTAGAATCGAATCTGGGTCTCGGGCACTGTGAAGCAGCAGCTCTACCCGCTGCACGAGTGTTCCATATCCTGTCCCTTTCATGGGATTAGGGAGTCTGTACTTACAAGTGTCGGACTTTTCTTCATTTGAAACGTTAACAATGTTAAAGAAACGGTTTAAACTTTTTTTTCCCCATAATTTAGAATCCTCCACACTAAAACACTTAAAAGGCTAAGTGCGGCACAGTGGGTGCAACAGTAGAGCCCCTGCCTCACAACTTGAGTTCGATCCTGGCCTCGGGTGCTGTCTGTGCGGAGTTTGTACGCTCTCCCCGTGACCTGCGTGGGTTTTCTCCAGGTGCTCCGGGTTCCTCCCACACTCCAAACACGTACAGGTTTATAGGTTTGTTCGGCCCTCTGAAAATTGTCCCCTGGTGTGTAAGGAGTGGATGACACAAAACTAGTGTGAACTGGTGATCGATGGTCGGTGAGGACTCGGTGTGCAGAAGGGCCTTGTTTCCATGCTGTATCTCCAAACTCAAAGAGCTGCACGGTGGCGCAGCGGTAGAGTTGCTGCCTCACAGCGAATGCAGCGCCGGAGACTCAGGTTCGATCCTGACTACGGGCGCCGTCTGTATGGAGTTTGTACGTTCTCCCCGTGACCTGCGTGGGTTTTCTCCGAGATCTTCGGTTTCCTCCCACACTCCAAAGGCATACAGGTATATAGGTTAATTGGCTGGGCAAATGTAAAAAAAAAAAAATTGGCCCTAGTGTGGGTAGGATAGTGTTAATGTGCGGGGATCGCTGGGCTGCGCGGACTCGGTGGGCCGAAGGGCCTGTTTCCGCGCTTTATCTCTAAATCTAAAAAAATCTAAACTAACTAGTCTGAAGAAGGGTCTCGACCCGAAACGTCACCCATTCCTTCTCTCCCGAGATGCTGCCTGACCCGCTGAGTTACTCCAGCATTTTGTGAAATAAATACCTCCAAACTAAACTAAATTATCTTTCTATTAAGAACAGCAAATATTAATGTGTTTCGATAAATCAGCCATGGAATTTCATGCTTCCTCCAATAACTGTTCAGATTGAACGAACACAGTTAATTTATCAAAGTGAGCCGTATTAATATTTCATTGCAATATAAAACTGGAAGAATTGAGTACACAAAGTTATCATTCAGTGGCGTTCAGTGTTAACTTCAAAGAGGTTTTTCTGCAGCAAACGGGCAATCGGGAAACGGAGGGGGTTTTTTTGATCAGAAGGAAAGAGAGCTTGGAAAGCGAAATCCATATATCTCATTTAAACTGCACGTCATGCACTGTCACTGCGCAGAACACAGGGAGATCGGTGATGGATGACCAGCTACAGATGGTAGAGCACTAATAAGAGGAGCTCCTCACATCAAAGGCAATGACAAGACTGGTGAAGCAGCGAAGCTCGCATCTTACACCACGACACAAGTATGCAAGATGCAAACTGGAGCAAGATGTTGGCCTCTCCTCACTGGAAGCATATGTGTGTGTGTGTGTGCTCCCCGCTCACGATGGCATCTCTCAATGTGACTCACCCCCATTAGTCATCTTCTCGACAGCCCCTCTGTAGGGATTGGAACCGAATACAAAGCAAACCTGGGAACAGTTTACAGGTAATAAGTTTAAGCAAATGTTTATGACAACCGCATTATAATTAATTGCTTGCCCAGTCACTTTGTAAACACACACATACTACCGCCGCTAGGATTTGTTTTTAATCTGCCTACCATTTCTACCTGTTGGAACATTTGAACAGCTGGCCAAACCATTTAGCCACTTCTACCTGCAAGCAATTAATCTCTCCTTTCGCTTAATAATCAGGATGTTACACACAGCGCCCATACCAACAATATAATCCTAATGGCGTGAGGAACACGATATGTATCTAGAACATACAACTGTGCAGCGCAAGAACAGGCCCATCGTCAAGACCAATGCTTATCTACCAGTGCATCATCCATATTCCTCCATTCCATGCATAGCCAAGTGTCTATCCAAAAGCATCTCGGGCGTCACGGTGGCCCAGCTGTAGAGTTGCTGCCTCACAGCGCCGGAGACCCGGGTTCCATCCCGACTACGGGCGCTGTCTGTACGGAGTTTGCACGTTCTCCCCGTGACCTGCGTGGGTTTTCTCCAAGATCTCCGGTTTCCTCCCACGCTCCAAAGACGTGCAGGTTTGTAGGTCAATTGGCTTCGGTGCAAATGTAAAATTGTCCCTAGTGTGCGTAGGGTTGTGCTAGTGTGCGGGGATCGCTGGTCGGCGCGGACTGGGTGGGCCGAAGGGCCTGTTTCCCCAAAACCAAAAAATTAAACACCACTATCGTATCTGCCTCCACTGTGGCCAACCCCTGGCAACACGTTCCAGGCCCCCACCACCCTCTGTGTCAAACAAAACTTGCCCTGTGTATCTCCTTTACAACTCTCATATTAAAGCTATAACTTTTGGTATTTAATTTAACAAGTTATTGTGCTACTTGATCGAAACAATTTTTCAGAATTTTAAAAACGTCAACTTCCTTTTTGATCCGTGAGGATGAAGTAGAGGGACAAGATGGAGACGGGGCCCAAGTCAGACAGACAGAATATCATTGGGGGACAATATGTAGGAAGGAACAACAGATGCTGGTTTAAACCGAAGACAGACACAAAATGCTGGAGTAACTCAGCGGGACAGGCAGCATCTCTGGAGAGAAGGAATGGGTGATATTTTGGTCGAGACGTTTCAGACAGGAGAAGGGTCTCTCTCGACCCGAAACGTCACCCATTCCTTCTCTCCAGAGATGCTGCCTGACCCGTTGAGTTACTCCAGCATTTTGTGTCCACCTTCGGTTTAAACCAGCATCTGCAGTTCCTTCCTGCACGTATTTTTAAAGTCCTGACTGATACGTTCTTGATTAATAAGGACATCAAATGTCACAGAGATAAGGCAGGAAAATGGGGTTGGGAGAGACTCGACAGGGCGAATGATGTAATTCTGTTCCTGTGTCTTATGGTCTCATAAAAAATAATAATGCAATAAATATTAACAGTAGTTCCAGGTAACTAAAATAATGCAAAGATGGACACAAAAAGCTGGAGTAACTCAGCAGGTCAGGCAGCATCTGTTATGAACATGGACAGGTGACGTTTCACAGAGTGCTGGAGTAACTCAGCGGGTCAGGCAGCATCTCTGTAGAGAAGGAATGGGTGATATTTCGGGTCGAGCCGCTTCTTCAGCAACTGAAATTGGTAGTGTAACCACAGACACAGTCCGTAGAAGGTCACAGTTGCTGTGGTCAGTGTTGTGCAGTGTTCAAGAGCCTGATGGTTGTTGGGAAGAAGCTGTTCTTGAACCGGGAGGTCACAGTTTTCAGGCCCCTGTACCTTCTTCCCCGTGGTAGTTAGGGCTGTCAACTATCTCACTCCCAAATACAGGACAAGGTGACGTCGCCGCCCCGCGCCCCACGTGACCTCACCCAGCCAGCGGCCACGTGCTCCCGCTCCACCAATGGCGGCCGCCCGGGCCGGGAGGCGGGTTGCTATGCAACCTCCATCAGGCGGCACCTGGGCATCCGGACCTACAGTGTCCGGACCTACACTGTCCGGGCCTATTGTTTCCGGACCTACACTGTCCCTCCGGGCCTACAGTGTCCGGGCCTAACAGTGTCCGGGCCTAACAGTGTCCGGGCCTAACAGTGTCCGGGCCTAACAGTGTCCGGGCCTACAGCGCCCCCGGGCCTACAGTGTCCGGGCCTACAGTGTCCGGGTCTAACAGTGTCCGGGCCTAGTGTCTGGGCCTACAGTGCCCCCGGGCCTAATACGGGACAAGGGCGGTCCAGTACGGGACAACCTAATTTAGCCCAAAATATACGGGATGTCCCGGCTAATACGGGACAGTTGGCAACACTAGCGGCCGGGTAATGGTGAATTCCTGGTTTTGCGTTCGTTACACCTGCACAAAAGTCCTCTTACTTCAACTGGGAGCCGGTGTGATTGGAAGCAGCTGTTCCCATCGCATCAAAGTGTTAAAAATGCAAAAGAACAAGTTAGAATGTTACACAAAGGGTCGGACCCATTTTAAGGCCTAATGATGACAAAATTAATGCTTTACAATGGGAAAGAATCTGGTGGGTCTCAGGTAGCTCGGGGCAGGGCGGGCTCACAAAGACGCACAAGAAAAAATACCCTTCATGACAGACTTTCATGGGTGAACCGCAAGCATGCCTTTCATGTGCATCAGACACACCTGTGGCTGCAGCTGCATCAGAATATATGATCTTAAATGTAAACTAGATTCCCCAGTGACCCACACGGCCAAACCTCATCATCTAAAGCTGCAGCGGCTAAGTGTAGAATTAATCATCACCACTGTGGTGTCTGCAATAGTACTGCACATCCGAGACCTCGAAAACATTGAGGTGCAGGAGGAGGCTGACATCCATCTAGGTGGAACATTCACCCACTGGTGTACACCAATGATTTACACACACCCACACACTCGTGCATGTTCGTGCACACCCGTGCACACCCACACACACCCGTGCACACCCACACACATCCATGCACACCCACACACTCGTGCACACCCACACACTCGTGCACACCCACACACTCGTGCACACCCACACACTCGTGCACACCCGCACACTCGTGCACACCCACACACTTGTATACGCGCAAAGACGCTCTTGTGTAAACACACTCATGCCAGCACATTAATACACACACTAATACACACACACACACTAATACACACACACACACACACACACTAATATACACACACTCTAATATACACACACACTAAAATACACACACTAATATACACACACGCACTAATATACACACACATACACTAATTTACACACACACACACTAATATAAACACACACACTTATATACACACACACTAATATACACACACACACATTCGTATACACACACAAACACACACGTATACACACACATTCGTATACACACACACACACTCGTATACACACACTCGTATACACACACACACACACTCGTATACACACACACGCACACACACACACACACACACACACAGCTATAACCCCCCACACACTCACCTACTCACATTGCTTGTAACAATTTAGCCCAAAATACGGGAAGTCCCGGCTAATACGGGACAGTTGGCAACTCTACATACAAGTGCAATCAAGCCACTCACAGTGTATAGTTTTGCCTGCGTTTGACCCATATGGCTCTAAACCTTGTGTCGAACAGAACTGCAGATACAGGTTGTCTATCTTCAATGCCTCCAAACCTGTCCTATTCATGCACCTGTCCAAGTGTCTTTTAAATGTTTCGTTTAGAGATACAGCGTGGAAACAGGCCCTTCGGCCCACCTAGTCCACACTAGGGACAAATTACACTTTTACCAGGCCAATTGACCGACATACGGAAGTTTTGAAGTGGGAGGAAACCGGAAATCTCGGAGAAAACCCACGCAGGTCACGGGGAGAACGTACAAACTCCGTACAGACAGCACCCATATCAGGAGCAAACCCGGGTCTCTGGCGCTGTAAGCGCTGTAAGGCGGCAACTCTACCGCTGCGCCACCGTGCGGCCCTTGGTTTTATCGTTTCTGTCTCGACTATCTCCTCTGGCAGCTCGCCCCATACACCCACCACCTTCAGTGCAGAAACGTTGCCCCCTCAGGTTCCAATTAAATCCTTCCCCCCGCCCCATCTCAGCGAACAAGGGGCCACAGTTTAAGAATAAGGGGTAGGCCATTTAGAACTGAGATGAGGAAAAACTTTTTCAGTCAGAGAGTTGTGAATCTGTGGAATTCTCTGCCTCAGAAGGCAGTGGAGGCAAATTCTCTAAATGCATTCAAGAGAGAGCTAGATAGAGCTCTTAAGGATAGCGGAGTCAGGGGGTATGGGGAGAAGGCAGGAACAAGGTACTGATTGAGAATGATCAGCCATGATCACATTGAATGGCGGTGCTGGCTCGAAGACCCGAATGGCCTCCTCCTGCACCTATTGTCTATTGTCTATTATCTCACCTTAAACCTGCACCCTTTAGGTTTTGATTCCCTTACCTCGCATTCACCCAGTGTGAGATGAAAGCAAATGGTACAGGTTTAAATGGTACAGGTTTAACAAACAGAAAGCTAATTTTAGTTTAAGTGCTGCCTAGCGATTTGCGGACTAGAAAATAAAGTTAAATAACCTTAGGAAAAAAGTCCTGGTGTTTGCAGCAACGCCAGACACGTCTGAAGGGAGTTTCACGGGTTGGAAGAGGTTACAATGGTATCACGTATAGCATCTGTACTCTTGTGAAATGCGAGGACAGAGAGGTATATTGTATAATGTTGCTCGGTGAATCTCCTGCATGTCAGAATGCAGCTGCCGACTGGCTTCATTCTATCCCTCGTGCTAATGAGAGCTTTCCTCCTTCAAAAAAAAAACACAATAGGACGTTGTCTTTAAGTAAGTAAGATATATCGCTCCACCCCACACTTTTATCAACACCTCCAAGCTGAACAAGAACAGGCCAGTGGATTCAATGTGCAGATAACAAAGGACTCGTACAGCGCTCTCTCCCCCCGCACAGAATAGGGCTTATTATGCCTGTTTCTGCCCCAGGTAGAGCCTCAGCAAAGCATTTCTAGCTGGCCGGTCACTGTATCAACTGTTTAAAACATGTCCACCTCACATTTACGTCGCATAAGGGGCCTGTTCCTTTTCCAAGAAAACATCCTGATGATTTATGTAGCCTACCGGCACATACAAGGCTGTGCTACGTGTTAAAAGCGTGTTACAAACCAAAACCATTTCAAAAGTTGCTTCAAATTAAAAAAACTAGAGGATATGATTCTCATTCAGGTCTTGACCAATCCTGAGACAGAGTGAGACAGGGCAGTGTCTCACTCCTTTATCTACCTCATTGGTGACCCTCGGACTATCCTTAATCAGACATTGCTGGCTTTACCTTGCACTAAACCAGGCGGCACGGTGGCGCAGCGGTAGAGTTGCCGCCTTACAGCGAATGCAGCGCCGGAGACTCAGGTTCGATCCCGACTACGGGCGCCGCCGGTACGGAGTTTGTACGTTCTCCCCGTGACCTGCGTGGGTTTTCTCCGAGATCTTCGGTTTCCTCCCACACTCCAAAGTCGCACAGGTATGTAGGTTAATTGGCTGGGCAAATGTTTTTGCCTAGTGTGTGTAGGATAGTGTTAGTGTGCGGACCCAGTGGGCCAAAGGGCCTGTTTCTGCGCTGTATCTCTAAATCTAAATCTAAATCTAAAATCTAAACGTTATTCCCTTATCAGGTGTAGGAAAGAACTGCAGATGCTGGTTTAAATCGAAGATAGACACAAAACGCCAGAGTAACTCAGCGGGACAGGCAGCATCTCTGGAGAGAAGGAATGGGTGACGTTTTGGGTCAAGACCCTTCTTCCGGCTAGTTAGGGATAAGGGTCACGTCCCGAAACGTCACCCATTCCTTCTATCCAGAGATGCTGCCTGGCCCGCTGAGTTACTCCAGCACTCTGTGAAACGTCACCTATCCATGTTCTCCACAGATGCTGCCTGACCCGCTGAGTTACTCCAGCATTTAGAGATACCTTGGTGCAAATAGAGACATGCAACATAGAAACAAGCCCCATCGCCCAACGCATACACGCCGATCATGTTGACCATCTAAACTGGGACTAGCGTGGATGGGAATGAGGGGCCTGTTTACATGTTGCAAGGCTCCATGACGCTCTGAGTGTCTCCAGCACTTGTTTTGTTTTGCTCAGGATTCTCACGTCTGCAGTCTTCACCTTGGGTCTACACATTGCTATCAATATTGCATCTTTCCATGTTCTAGGACATGTTCCTCCTTGCTGCCTCAGATATCCATTTGTTCCAATAAACCCTCGCTCCCCTCATGTAGAAGGTGAGCAGCTTACATACACTTTAAAGTTATTATAAAGTCATATTTTGATTACAATTAGTAACTGAGCCAATAAACAATAGGAGTACTACTAGGTTAATTCCCGGAATGGCGGGACTGTCATATGTTGAAAGATTGGAGCGACTAGGCTTGTCTACACTGGAATTTAGAAGGATGAGAGGAGATCTTATCGAAACGTATAAGATTATTAAGGGGTTGGACACGTTAGAGGCAGGAAACATGTTCCCAATGTTGGGGGAGTCCAGAACCAGGGGCCACAGTTTAAGAATAAGGGGTAGGCCATTTAGAACGGAGACGAGGAAAAACTTTTTCAGTCATAGAGTGGTGAATCTGTGGAGTTCTCTGCCTCAGAAGGCAGTGGAGGCCAATTCTCTGAATGCATTCAAGAGAGAGCTAGATAGAGCTCTTAAGGATAGCGGAGTCAGGGGGTATGGGGAGAAGGCAGGAACGGGGTACTGATTGAGAATGATCAGCCATGATCACATTGAATGGCGGTGCTGGCTCAAAGGGCCGAATGGCCTCCTCCTGCACCTATTGTCTATTGTCTATAAATTGGAAAGAGATTTGAGATTCTATTTTCAAAGCTGTGAAATCAATAGTGTTGAGAGTAGTTTATTGTCTGAAAATGAAATGACAAACTTCCTTCTTGCAGCAGCATAACAGATATACTGTATAAACAGCACGATGAAAACCTATAATTAAAAAAAATTCAATATAAACATAGCACAAAAAGTAAGGAAATTTGTGTTTAGTAGATTATTTCTTTGTTGTAACAATGCTTCTTGGCAATAAATCTTATACCGTTGGAAAGCCTGTTTATTTCCCTTTTAAATGGTGCCACATTTGTAAGGAACATGCATTTGTGGGATGAGCAGCAGAGCTGAGTATATGGGTTGCGCCCATGAAAAATTTGCCAAATCTTCTCTGCCAATGCCAAACAGCTTATTCTGCTGTTGCTATTGACTCTTGTTTTGACAATCAGGTGCCTGATAGAGTAACATCTTTTGGTGGAGGCAGTGTGATGGTGTGGGGCGGCATCTCCCTCACTGGAAAAACGAGGCTTGTCATCATTGGAGGCAATCTCAATGCAGAGAGATATCGAGATGAGATTCTGCAACCAGTGGCAATCCCATATCTCCACAGTCTGGGATCGAACTCTATCCTCCAAGATGACAATGCTCGCCCCCACAGAGCAGGGTTTCTCAGAGACTACCTCCAGAATTTGGGAGTGGAGAGGATGGAATGGCCTGCCAGCAGTCCTGACCTCAACCCCATTGAACACTTGTGGGATCAGCTTGGGCGTGCTGTTCGTGCCAGAGTGACCAACACAACCACGTTGGCTGACTTGCGACAAATGCTGGTTGAAGAATGGGATGCCATCCCAGTGCCAGGCTGTTGTGTCTGTGTATGGTTCTTCCACACGCTACTGAGGCTCCTGTTTATTAAATGAATAAATTGTTAAATTGCCAATATGTCTTGTTTCTTCAGACTTCAATCGTCCAATCCACCAAACAACACCGAACAAGAGTCAATGGCAGAATAAGCTGTTTGGCATTGGCAGAGAAGATTTGGCAGATTTTTCATGGGCGCAACCCACATACTCAGCTCTGCTGCTCATTCCACAAATGCATGTTCCTTACAAATGTGGCACCATTTAAAAGGGAAATAAACAGGCTTTCCAACGGTATCAGATTTATTGCCAAGAAGCATTGTTACAACAAAGAAATAATCTACCAAACACAAATTTCCTTACTTTTTGTGCTATGTTTATATATAAAGCAGGTAAATATACAAACAATTGTGCGTATCAAAAACATCAAAAAACTTCAGCTCAGTCCGTTGAGTTAAATAATGAATTTCAATTCAATATTTTGAAAGATTGGCTCCTTTATGCCAGATCCCGTATTATATATGAAATATTACTTTATTTAGATCCGTAACAAAACAAAAACCGCCTGGCTGCAATATATCATTCCGCAGACCTGCCCTCACTACTAAAAAAAGCAAGTAGTCTACGTTAACTTTGAGATCAGCGGTCACGGTGGCGCGGCGGTAGAGTTACCGCCTTACAGCGAATGCAGCGCCGGAGACCCGGGTTCCATCCCGACTACGGGTGCTGTCTGTATGGAGTTTGTACGTTCTCCCCGTGACCTGCGTGTGTTTTCTCCGAGATCTTCAGTTTCCTCCCACACTCCAAAGACGTGCAGGTTTGTAGGTTAATTAGCTTGATACAAGTGTAAAATTATCCCTAGTGGGTGTCGGATAGTGTTAGTATGCGGGGATCGCTGGTTGGCGCGGACCCGGTGGGCCGAAGGGCCTGTTTCCGCGCTGTATCTCTCTAAACTAAAGTTTGATACTGTAAGAACCACACAGTTAGATTTCACAGTTGTCTTCAGTCAAAATCTAACCTAAATGGTGGAGCTCCCACAAAGATGGCGAGACTGGTATTACATTGGACAATAACTTAAGTCAGAGTAGTAGACCATCGTTTTTCCTGCCTCAGTAAAACCCAGAAGATAAAAAAAGTTGAACAGATGCTGCCTGATCCGCTGAGTTACTCCAGCATTCTGTGTAACTCAGCGGATCAGGCAGCATTTATGGAGAACATGGATAGGTGACGTTTCACAGAGTGCTGGAGTAACTCAGCGGGTCAGGCAGCATCTGTGGAGAACATGGATAGGTGACGTTTCACAGAGTGCTGGAGTAACTCAGCGGGTCAGGCAGCATCTGTGGAGAACATGGATAGGTGACGTTTCACAGAGTGCTGGAGTAACTCAGCGGATCAGGCAGCATCTGTGAAGAACATGGATAGGTGACGTTTCACAGAGTGCTGGAGTAACTCAGTGGGTCTGGCAGCATCTGTGGAGAACATGGATAGGTGACGTTTCACAAAGTGCTGGAGTAACTCAACGGGTCAGGCAGCATCTGTGGAGAACATGGATAGGTGACGTTTCGGGGTCGAGGCCCTTCCTCAGACTGAAGAAGGGTCTTTACCCGAAACGTCACCCATTCCTTCTTTCCAGAGATGCTGCCTGTCCCGCTGAATTACTCCAGCTTTTTGTGTCTACCTACGATTTAAACCAGCCTCTGCAGTTTTCTTTCCTACACTTATTGATAGTCTGTTTCTCTTCCCCGTTTAGCTCCGCATCGTGACGGAAGCTTGCAGCCCATGAGAACATCCCCCTCTTTGTCTGCCCAAACAATGGAGTGAACAAGAGTACAAGGGAGAACAGGGAGAGAGATGTCGTAATACAAGAAGCAAAGAAAAGGAAGTTGCAGTCATGACATACTGGAACAATTGAATGATATGTTGGTGTCTGCTCTTTGACAAAGGTTTGTACCTTCTTTGGTGGAGTAACTTTTGACATCCAATGCCGACTTAATAATGTGGTTTTCTACCTGTCTGATGCATTCTTGTTTTTTAAAAATAAGAGAACGTTACAGCTGCCGTCTAGTCAGTGATCACTTTCTTGCGCCCGATTTTACTTCCTCTGACCCATCATTGCATTTAGCTTTGTCCCGCATTCCTTCTTCGATGATTCTCACGACTACGAGACTTTGGTTTTTAGTGCAGGTCCTATGAGACCTAGCCAAGTAAGGCGTCTGGGGCCTAGGTTCCTTGCCCACAACCAACCTTCCCGCTGCTCCAGGTCCAGTTCCCATTCATCAACCATCATTGAAAACAGTCTGAGGAAGGGTCTCGACCCGAAACGTCACCCATTCCTTCTCTCCTGAGATGACGCCTGACCCGCTGAGTTACTCCAGCACTTGTGAAACGTCACCTATCCATGTTCTCCACAGATGCTGCCTGACTCGCTGAGTTACTCCAGCACTTGTGAAACGTCACCTATCCATGTTCTCCACAGATGCTGCCTGACCCGCTGAGTTACTCCAGCACTCTGTGAAACGTCACCTATCCATGTTCTCCAGAGATGCTGCCTGACCCGCTGAGTTACTCTAGCACTCTGTGAAACGTCACCTATCCATGTTATCCACAGATGCTGCCTGACCCGCTGAGTTACTCCAGCACTCTGTGAAACGTCACCTATCCATGTTCTCCACAGATGCTGCCTGACCCGCTGAGTTACTCCAGCACTCTGTGAAACGTCACCTATCCATGTTCTCCACAGATGCTGCCTGACCCGCTGAGTTACTCCAGCACTCTGTGAAACGTCACCTATCCATGTTCTCCACAGATGCTGCCTGACCCGCTGAGTTACTCCAGCATTTAGTGTCTACCTTGAAAACAGACATGACCTTCATAAGGGATAGGAGCAGAATAAGGCCAGTCGGCCCATCAAGCCCGCTCCACCTTTCAATTATGGAAACATAGAAACATTGACAATAGGTGCAGGAGGAGGCCACTTGGCCCTTCGAGCCAGCACCACCATTCATTGTGATCATGGCTGATCATCCACAATCAGTAACCCATGCCTGCCTTCTCCCCATATCCCTTGATTCCACTAGCCCCAAGAGCTCTATCTAACTCTCTTTTAAATTAATCCAGTGAATTGGCCTCCACAGCCCTCTGTGGCAGAGGATTCCACAAATTCACAACTCTCTGGGTGAAAAAGTTTTTTCTCACCTCAGTTTTAAATGGCCTCCCCTTTATTCTTAGACTGTGTGGCCCCTGGTTCTGGACTCCCCCAACATTGGGAACATTTTTCCTGCATCCAGCTTGTCCAGTCCTTTTATAATTTTAACCATGGCTAATCTGTCTCTCCCCCTCAACCCCATTCTCCTGCCTTCTCCCCAGAACCCCCGACATCCATACTAATCAAGAACCTCCAGCTTACAAATACCCTCCCTGGCCCGTCTTATCTCAGCGTCTAACAAAGCCATCAGATGCCCCCGTCAGACTTGTTGGCATTCAGCCCGAGTCAAGCAATAACTTCTAGCAGATCATCCTTAACGCATCCCCATACCACCACTTCAAGTGATTGCTGCAAGAGTTTGTAACTTAAGCAAAGGCTAACTTTATGTTCTTTTTAGATTAAATTAAGCATAGAAACATAGAATATAGGTGCAGGAGTAGGCCATTCGGCCCAGCACCGCGATTCAATAAGATCATGGCTGATCATCCACAATCAGTACCCCGTTCCTGCCTTTTTCCCCATATCCCTCAATTCCATTAGCCCTAAGAGCTAAATCGAACTCTCTCTTTAGAACATCCAGTGAATCGGCCTCCACTGCCTTCTGTGGCAGAGAATTCCACAGATTCACAACTCTCTGGGTGAACAAAGACATTGAACATCAGGCAGCATTTCTGTGAAACGTCACCTATCCATGTTCTCCACAGATGCTGCCTGACCTGCTGAGTTACTCCAGCATTCTGTGAAACGTTACCTATCCATGTTCTCCAGAGATGCTACCTGTCCCGCTGAGTTACTCCAGCACTCTGTGAAACGTCATCTATCCATGTTCTCCACAGATGCTGCCTGACCCGCTGAGTTACTCCAGCACTCTGTGAAACGCCACCTATCCGTGTTCTCCACAGATGCTACCTGACCCGCTGAGTTACTCCAGCACTCTGTGAAACGCCACCTATCCGTGTTCTCCACAGATGCTGCCTGACCCGCTGAGTTACTCCAGCACTTTGTGTCTATCTTTGGTGAGAACCTGCATCTGCAGTTCCTGGTGTCGAGATACTATAGGAATTTGGTTAGGCTGAATTAGGAGAATGGAGTGCAGTTCTAGCCACACTTTGGTCATGTTTCCTGTCTCTCAGTTTTGCACAAAGCCACTAGCGTGCCCTTGGCTAAAGTCTGTTAGGCCGCCTGGGGCCAAGCACTCTCCAAGTTTGTGGAGAGAGTACAGATGACGCATTTTGTTTCAGCTTTATATCGAATGACTCCATTACAAGGAATTTTAACCAAGGTTTGATGAGCGTTTCTTTTCATTTTGTTTCTCAGTTTCTAAAATTACACTCGACAAAAGACATGACAAATTATCTCTTTTTGTTTAAAAAGATTAGCTCATAAACCCTCAGCCTCCAACTTGGAATGAAAAAGCTTCTCCCTTTGATGGCCATCCAAACAAAGTTTAATGTTACAGCTCTTTTTTTTCCCCCCCCTTCCACCTTCTTGCAGAGATGTCTCTTGCGAAGAAAAGGCTTCGGGACGTCTCCTTGCCCTGTGGAGAACGTCGGAACAGGAGGTCCATCAATCAACAGTTCTTGCTTTCAAAGCTATTTTCGTTTGGCATTTTTCCCATTCACCACACACGAGACAGCCACAAAATGGTCAACATTAATACAGTGCGCAGCTCGGACTACAATACCAGCGAGCTACTTTCATTCTGGAAGATTTCACAACCACTCTGAAAGCAGCAGGTTTTCTACTGTCAAGCTGGAAAGGGCGCAGGGAAGATTTACGAGGATGTAATCATGACTAGACGGTCTGAGCCATAGGGAGAGGTTGAGCAGGCTGGGTCTCTATTCCCTGGAGCGCAGAAGGATGAGGGGTGATCTTATAGAGGTGTATAAGATCATGAGAGGAATAGATCGGTTAGTTGCACAGAGTCTCTTGCCCAGAGTAGGGGAAATCGAGGACCGGAGGACATAGGTTTATGTGAAGGGGAAAAGATTTAACAGGTAACTTTTTCACACAGAGGGAGGTGGGTGATTGGAACAAGCTGCCAGAGGAGGTAGTTGTGGCTGGGACTATCCCAACGTTTAAGAAACAGTTAGACAGGTACAAGGATAGGACAGGTTTGGAAGGATATGGACCAAACGAAGGCAGGTGGGACTAGTTTAGCTGGGACATGTGGGCTGGTGGGGGCAAGTTGGGCCGAAGGGCCTGCTTCCACATTGTATTACTCTACTTACTCCAATACTGGAGTAAGATTGGTGCATGTGACAGTAAACTTAACTAAACTCTAAAATAACGGACGATGGCACCCAACCCAGGCGACTACAGAAGCAGATCTACAATCACACATTACCATCGCTCACACTTTTAAATCTCTATTCCTACAGCAACATTTGTTATCCTCTTTGGTGTCTCCTGACATCAGTCTGAAGAAGGGTCTCGACCAGAAGCGTCACCCATTCCTTCTCTCCCGAGATGCTGCCTGACCCACTGAGTTACTCCAGCATTTTGTGATACCTTCGATTTGAACCAGCATCTGCAGTTATTTTACCTCTGACCATCAGACTTTGCTGGCTTTGCCTTGCACTAAACACGTTTCCCCTATCATGCATCCATACACTGTGGACGGCTCGATTGTAATCATGTATTGTCTTTCCGCTGACTGGTTAGCACGCAACAAAAGCTTTTCACTGTACCTCGGTACACGTGACAATAAACGAAACTCTAAAATAACACTTTTTTTTTAAAAACTGCTTCACAGGATGTATACAACCGCATGGCAATTATCTCAATAAGAAACTAATATCATATTATTGAGTAGTAGCTCCACTTAATAACCAAAAGTGTGCAGTTTTGGTCTCCAAATTTGTGGAAGGATATTCTTGCTATTGAGGGCGTGCAGCGTAGGTTTACTAGGTTAATTCCCGGAATTGCGGGACTGTCATATGTTGAAAGACTGGAGCGACTAGGCTTGTATACACTGGAATTTAGAAGGATGAGAGGGGATCTTATCGAAACGTATAAGATTATTAAGGGGTTGGACACGTTAGAGGCAGGAAACATGTTCCCAATGTTGGGGGAGTCCAGAACCAGGGGCCACAGTTTAAGAATAAGGGGTAGGCCATTTAGAACGGAGATGGGGAAAAACATTTTCAGTCAGAGAGTTGTGAATCTGTGGAATTCTCTGCCTCAGAAGGCAGTGGAGGCCAATTCTCTGAATGCATTCAAGAGAGAGCTAGATAGAGCTCTTAAGGATAGCGGAGTCAGGGGGTATGGGGAGAAGGCAGGAACGGGGTACTGATTGAGAATGATCAGCCATGATCACATTGAATGGCGGTGCTGGCTCGAAGGGCCGAATGGCCTCCTCCTGCACCTATTGTCTATGGCCTACAGTCTCTTTTTGCTCTGGTTTATTTCACCCACATGCTTAAGCTGTAATGTTGCATTCTTAATGTTTTATGCTTTATTCTTAATTGTTTACTGTATGTCCGTGAGCGGAGCACCAAGGCACATTCCTTGTATGCGCACATACTTGGCCAATAACATTTATTCATTCATTCAACATTTAAGCGATTCAAAATGTTTGCACATTCGCTGTTTAACTGGGAAGCAAACAAATTCATAATTAGCGTTGTTTACAGAATTAATTCGACTCAGTGGGATTGTGTTGTACTAATCCATGTATTGGCACTCATTTCCATCATGTTTTTGGAATATAACACACATTGTTATTTTCCGATAATTAACTGGTGTTTATCACAACAATCAGTGCCAGAGTTCTCTCGAGGAAATGCCGTCACACACCAACCCACCTCACGTACTAATCACCTCCAAGATAGAGGCTTCGCTGCGGCAGACTAAGTGAATAATTGGAAACCTAACATGTGCATTTGGACTGATAGTACAGGGGATTGGCTGTCAGAGTCACATATTTTCTATTGTCTCAGCCTTTGATTACGTTGTTAACAGGCTTGTCGGTTTATTAATATCCCAGAAGAAAAGCCAAGAGACTTCTCTCCAGAGGAATTACCAGAGAGAGAGAGAGAGAGAGAGAGAGAGATGATGTTAACATCTGCACCGGCACAAAAGCAGAGTTTGTAGTAGAGATATGATTACAAAATTAACCACGCAAGCAACATCGCTCAGCGCTCCCAATAACATGGAGTGAAAGGCCGGGAGAGAGCGGATGTGGAGAGGAAGTTTCCACTAGTGGGGGAGTCTAGGACCAGAGGGCACAGCCTCAGAATTAAAGGACGTTCCTTCGGGAAGGTGATGAGGAGGAATTTCTTTAGTCAGAGGGCGGTGAACCTGTGCAATTCATTGCCACAGACGGGTGTGGAGGGCCAAGTCAGTGGGTATTTTTAAGGCGGAGATCGACAGATTCTTGATTAGTGAGGGTGTCAGGGGTTACGGGGAGAAGGCAAGAGAATGGGGTTAGGAGGGAGAGAGGGAGCCGTGACTGAATGGCGGAGTGGACCTGATGGGTCAGATGGCCCACTTCTGTTCCTATCACCGATGATCCCCGATGGAAGAATATTGAATAGATAGGGTAGACAAGCAAAGCCTTTTTCCCAGGATGGGGAAAAAATTAAATATTGTAAGCATGGCTTTAAGGTGAGAGGGGCAAAGTTTAAAATAGAGCATAGCAGGTGCCTGGAACGCACTACAAGGGATGTTAGTAGAGCCAGATACAATAGTGGCGGCCACGGTGATGCAACGGTAGAGTTGCTGCCTCACAGCGCTTGCAGCGCCGGAGACCCGGGTTCGATCCTGAATACGGGCGCTGTCTGTACGGAGTTTGTACGTTCTCCCCGTGACCTGCGTGGGTTTTCTCCGAGATACAATAGACAATAGGTGCAGGAGTAGGCCATTCGGCCCTTCGAGCCAGCACCGCCATTCAATGTGATCATGGCTGATCATTCTCAATCAGTATCCCGTTCCTGCCTTCTCCCCATACCCCCTGACTCCGCTATCCTTAAGAGCTCTATCCAGCTCTCTCTTGAATGCATTCAAAGAATTGGCCTCCACTGCCTTCTGAGGCAGAGAATTCCACAGATTCACAACTCTCTGACTGAAAAAGTTTTTCCTCATCTCCGTTCTAAATGGCCTACCCCTTATTCTTAAACTGTGGTCCCTGGTTCTGGACTCCCCCAACATTGGGAACATGTTTCCTGCCTCTAACGTGTCCAACCCCTTAATAATCTTATACGTTTCAATAAGATCCCCTCTCATCCTTCTAAATTCCAGTGTATACAAGCATAGTCGCTCCAGTCTTTCAACATATGACAGTCCCGCCATTCCGGGAATTAATCTAGTAAACCTACTCTGCACGCCCTCAATAGCAAGAATATCCTTCCACAAATTTGGAGACCAAAACTGCACACAGTACTCCAGGTGCGGTCTCACTAGGGCCCTGTACAACTGCAGAAGGACCTCTTTGCTCTTTGAGATCGTCGGTTTCCTCCCACACTCCAAAGACGTCCAAGTTTGTAGGTTAATTGGCTTGGTGTATGTGTGTAAATTGTCCCTAGTGTGTGTAGGGTAGTGTTAATGTGTGGGGATCGCTGGTCGGTGCAGACTCGGTGGGCCAAAGGGCTTGTTTCCAGGCTGTATCTGTAAACTAAACTGAATTAGCGCATAAATGGCTTTTTATAAAGGCTCATGCATATGCACGGAATAGAGGGATATGGATTACATGCAGGCTGGGGAGATAAGTTCAACATGTTCAGCACAGATATTGTGGGTCGAAGGGCCTGTTCCAGTGCTGTACCATTCTGTGTTCCAGAACTAATTGCACACTGCCTTGAATATTCATGGTTGCTTTATAAAATTCCCACTATGTCTCGTGTTTCGGTCACTGAGGTTTAAAGAGTTACTAGACCAAGTGGACCCGTTGGGCCCAAACCTCTCCTGCATTGGTGCACCACCCTGTCCTCCACCCCCTCCCCTCTCTCCTCAACCCCCCCCTTCCCTCAACCCCCCCCTCCCCTCAACCCCCCCCCTCCCCTCTCCCCCACTCCCCCTCCCTTCTCCCCCCTCCTCCTCTCCCTTCTTCCCTCCCCCTCCCTTCTCCCCCTCCACCTCTCTTCTCAACCCCCCCTCCCCTCTCCCTTCTCCCCCACTCCCCCCTTCCCACCTCCCTCCCTCCCTCCTCCCCTCCCCTCCTTTTAAACTTAAAAATATGAATAACTTTAAAAATATAAGACCGATTTCAATAAAACTACTTGCATTATCACTAAAGTGACAACGGTGAGTAAGGTGGGCCTAAAGTTGTTGCGCTATCGTGTGCCATTTTGGCTAAAGTTCAGTCACAAACAAGATAACAAACGAGAGTTTTAGTATATAGATGGGCTAAAAGCGGGCAAATGGGTCTCGCATAGATGGGACATCTTGGTCAGCGTGGATAAGTTGGGCCGAAGGGCCTGTTTCTGTGCGGTATGATCACTACATGTTTCACTTCAGTGCCCATCTTCAGACTGATTGTCTTGGGACTCTCGGTCCGAAGAAAGGACTCGACCCAAAACGTCACCCATTCAGAGATGCTGCCTGTCCCGTTGAGTTGCTCCAGCATTTTGTGTCTATTTTCGGAATAAACCCGCATCTGCAGTTCCTTCCTACACATTTTGTATAACGACGCCTATCCCAGTTAAAAGGAACTTAAAATCCCGACCACCACAACCTTATTATTTACACATCTTTGTGGTTGCGCTTCAAATCTGCTCCGCTAACTGCTGCCGACAGCTCCACGCACACTTGATAGCCCCCGTGATGGTTCTACGTTAAGGAAGGAACTGCAGATGCAGGTTTAACATCAAAGATAGACACAAAGTGCTTCTGTCATTTGTGTCTAACATAAACAACATTATGTTCCCAATGTTGGGGGGAGTCCAGAACCAGGGGCCACACAGTCTAAGAATAAAGGGGAGGCCATTTAAAACTCAGGTGAGAAAAAACTTTTTCAGCCAGAGAGTTGTGAATCAGTGGAATTCTCTGCCACAGAAGGCAGCGGAGGCCAATTCACTGGATGGATTTAAAAGAGAGTTAGATAGAGCTCTAGGGGCTAGTGGAATCAAGGGATATGGGGAGAAGGCAGGCATGGGTTACTGATCGTGGATGATCAGCCATGATCACAATGAATGGGGGTGCTGGCTCGAAGGGCCAAATGACCTCTTCCTGCACCTGTTTCTATGTTTCTAAAATGCTGGAGTAACTCCTCAGGACAGGCAGCATCTCTGGAGGGAAGGAATGGGTGACGTTTCGGGTCGAGAAAGTCTTAAGAAGGGTCTCGACCCAAATTGCCACCTATTCCTTCTCTCCAGAGATGCTGCCAGTCCCGCTGAGTTACTCCAGCTTTGTGTATCGATCTACGGTTCTAGGTTTAACCAACGTGGCCTCATTAGATGAGCCTCCAGGATGTGCTCCTTCATTACCTGCTGCCGCCAGTACATCTCTTTCAACTGAACGCACTCAGTTCACACATTACATGGGTCTCGTAGGGTAATAACACTTTAAAGATGCCACTCACAGGAGCAGCATTGAAAAGGTTAATACAAGGTTGGCCCTTTGCATGTTTCTTCACCGCCTGCATTATATCAAACTGACACCTGGAGCAAATGGTAAGATAATATGTAGTCAATTAAATCAAAGGGCTTATGGCATGATGTATAGAACCCTCACACAGATTGTCATCAGAGGACCTGGGAACTATTACAATCCACAGTTACCTTGTTCGGTGCCAAATGTTTCCGATGGGATTGGCCAGCATTTTGGGGGGGGAGAATTTGCATGCGATTTATTTTCCTGGTGGATTGGAGGTCAAACTCTTCCAGAAGTGGCAATTCTGGCCTAACAGTGGTGCAGCGGGTAGAGCTGCTGCCTCACAGTGTCAGAATCATAGAGGGACATACATACAGCATGGAAACAGGCCCTTCAGCCCAACTTGCACACACCAACCAATCTGTCCCATCTACACTAGTCAGCACGGTGGCGCAGCGGTAGAGTTGCCGCCTTACAGCGAATGCAGCGCCGGAGACCCGGGTTCCATCCCGACCACGGGCGCTGTCTGTACGGAGTTTGCACGTTCTCTCCGTGACCTGCGTGGGTTTTCTGAGATCTTCGGTTTCCTCCCACGCTCCAAAGACGTGCAGGTTTGTAGGTTAATTGGCTTGGTAAATGTCAAAATTGTCCCTAGTGGGTGTAGGATAGTGTTAGTGTGCGGGGATCGCTGGTCGGCGCGGACCCGGTGGGCCGAAGGGCCTGTTTCCGCGCTGTATCTCTAAACTAAACTAGTCCCACTTGCCTGCGTTTGGCCCATATCCCTCTAAACCTGACCTATTCATGTACATGTCCCAGTGTCTCTTAAATATTATAATAGAACCTGCCTGAACTATCGCGTTCCATACACCCACCTCCTTCTCCATGAAAAAGCTAGCCAGAGACTCTGGTTCAATCCTGACGTCTGGTGCTGCCAATGGTTCCGTCCAGTTTATTGTCACGTGTACCGAGGTACAGTGGTTGTGGTGGGATGGCAGTTCAAGGGTATGGGCAAGAAGGAACTGCAGATGCTACCGAAGATAGGCGCAAAATGCTGGAGTAACTCAGCGGGACAGGCAGCATCTCCGCAGAGAAAGAATGGGTGACGTTTCAGGTCAAGACCCTTCTTCAGACTGAAGGTATTTATTCACAAAATGCTGGAGTAACTCAGCAGGTCAGGCAGCATCTCCGGAGAGAAGGAATGGGTGACGTTTCGGGTCGAGACCCTTCTTCAGACTGATGTCAGGAGGGCGGGACAAAGGAAGGATATAGGTGGAGACAGGAAGACAGTGGGAGATGTGGGAAGGGGGAGGGGGGAAGAGAGGAACAGAGGAACTATCTAAAGTTGAAGAAGTCAATGTTCATACTGCTGGGCTGCAGCTACCCAAGCGAAATATGAGGTGCTGTTCCTCCAATTTCCGGTGGGCCTCAATATGGCACTGGAGGAGGCCCATGACAGAAAGGTCAGACTGGGAATGGGAGGGGGAGTTGAAGTGCTCGGCCACCGGGAAATCAGATTGGTTAACGCGGACCGAGCGCAGGTGTTGGGCGAGCCTGCGCTTGGTTTCGCCGATGTAAATGAGTTGACATCTGGAGCAGCGGATGCAATAGATGAGGTTGGAGGAGGTGCAGGTGAACCTCTGTCTCACCTGGAAAGACTGTTTGGGTCCTTGGATGAAATACTTTTGCTCAATGGTACATCATTGCCACATGTGCTGAGGCAGAGTGTAATTCCTTTTTTTCAGACAGTTCAGTAAAAGTATAAGCAGACGTACGCACATCTTAAATTTTGTACAAGTGCATTGGGTTAGGGCAACACAGTGGTATAGTCATCTATTAGTTTATTGACACCGAATAAACTCTAAGCTGTTTAAGGGCCTGACCACCAAATTTAATTAGTAACTTTTTTTATACTTGGTAATCTTTTTGTAATAAAAACATAGAAAATATGTGGAGGAGCAGGCCATTCGGCCCTTCGAGCCAGCACTGCCATTCAATATGATCATGGCTGATCATCCACCATCAGTTTGTCCCGCCCCCCTGACATCAGTCTGAAGAAGAGTCTCAACCCGAAACGTCACCCATTCCTTCTCTCCTGAGATGCTGCCTGACCCGCTGAGTTACTCCAGCATTTTGTGAATAAATACCTTCGATTTGTACCAGCATCTGCAGTTATTTTCTTACACATCCACCATCAGTTCCTGCTTTCTCCCCATATCCCTTGATTCCGTTAGCCCTACGAGCTAAATCCAACTCTCTCTTGAATACATCCAGTGAATTGGCCTCCACTGCCTTCTGCGGCAAGGAATTCCATATTTAATTTAATATTGAAGAATTTTAATTTGAAAACCTAGTTTTATTTTTAAAACCTTGAGGTTTATCATCATAAAATAAAAAGGGCTGCTTTTTTTGCTATCATTTGGTAACGTCCTGCTGAGTTGGATTCCAGCCCAATTAACTAGCGTCTCTCGATAATAGATCAAAGATGCTCTGCAAAACAGGATTCACCATCTACTTCTGGCTGAGCGTTTGGTTTAGTTTAGAGATACAGGGTAGAAACAGGTCCTTCGGCCCACCAGGTCCACACCGACCAGCGATCCCCGCACACTAACACTATCCTACACACACAAGGGACGATTTCACATTTAGACCAAGCCAATTAACCTACAGACCTGTACGTCTTTGGAGTGTGGGAGGAAACCGAAGATCTCGGAGAAAACCCACGCAGGTCACATCGAGAACGTACAAACTCCGTACAGACAGCACCCGTAGTCAGGATCGAACCCGGACCTCTGGCGTTGTGAGGTAGCGACTCTACCACTGCGCCTCCGAGCCGCCCATCGTGCTAGATTAACCATTTAACTGGCAGTCTCATTACAAAAAGCCGCAAACAAAAGCTTTTGAGATTATGGTTCAAATACAAGAGGATGAAATTTGTCACCTATCCATGTTCTCCACAGATGCTGCCTGACCCGCTGAGTTACTCCAGCACTCTGTGAAACGTCACCTATCCATGTTCTCCACAGATGCTGCCTGACCTGCTGAGTTACTCCAGCACTCTGTGAAACGTCACCTATCCATGTTCTCCACAGATGCTGCCCGACCCGTTGAGTTACTCCAGCACTTTGCATCTAACTTCAGTACAAAACAAGCATCTGCAGTTCCTTCCTACTTAATGGACAGGCGAAGTTCCAGGTCGGGACTCTTCATCAGACACAACCATGACATTGTCTGCCCAAGGTAGACACAAATGCTGGAGTAACTCAGCGGGACAGGCATCATCTCTGGAGAGAAGGAATGGGTGACGTTTCAGTTCGAGACCCTTCTTCAGTCTCGACCTGAAACGTCACCCATTCCTTTTGCCCCGCGCCCCACGTGACCTCACCCAGCAGCCACGTGCTCCCACTCCGCCAACGGCGGCCGCCCGGGCCTGGGAGGCGGGTTGCTAAGCAACCTCTGTTGGGCGGCACCAGACCTAGACTGTCCTGAGATAAAATGTCGGAAAGGGTGTCGGGATCTAAACTGTCGGGGCCTAGAGCGTCGGGGCCTACAGCGTGACCCCTAGGCCTACAGCGCACCCCCGCCCCCCAGCCTAATATGGGACAAGGGCGGTCCCGTACCGGACAAATCAATTTAGCCCAAAATATGGGATGTCCCAGCTAATACGGGACAGTTGACAACCCCATACACAACCAATCACCAAGAGACACTATTTCCTTGTCCGCACATCATCATCTGACTAAAAGGTCGATGGGCCTTCCATAAATTATGACTTCCTTGCAGCACAGGAGTTGGCCAGATCTGAGAGGGGAAAGATTTGATAGGGGCAACGTTTTCCCACACAGAGGGGGGTGGGTGTATGGAGGGGGTAGTTGAAGGAGGGGGTAGTTGAGGCTGGGACTATAACATTTCAAAGTCATCTGGACAGGGAATAATGGACAAACACAGACAAATGGGACTGGTTTAGATGGGGCGTCTTGGTCAGCATGGACGAGTTGGGCGTGTGTTTGTGCTGCATGACTCCATTAGTAAAGCTGGCACAGAAGCAGTGTTAAAGCAATCTACTCAATCTCAATCCCATTGTCCGTTTGTTTCTGGGTCTGAATAAGATTCAACCAAGTATCACAGATAGACACAAAACACTGGAGTAACTCAGCGGGTCAGGCAGCATCTCGGGAGAGAAGGAATGGGTGACGTTTCGGGTCAAGACCCTTCTTCAGACCCGAATCAAGTATCACCTTTCCTTTCTGTAGCCAATGTATTTAAGATGCGGATGGATATGTGGAGAATGGAGGAATGTGGATCACATACAGGCAGAGGAGATTAGTTTAACATGGCATTATGTTCGGTACAGACATTGTGGGCCGAAGGGCCTGTTTCTGTGCTGTACTGTGTTCCTCGTTCATGAAACTTGGGTGATAAAGTTGGGCGGCACGATGGCGAGGCGGTAGAGTTGCTGCCTTACAGCGAATGCAGCGCTGGAGACCCGGGTTCCATCCCGACTACGGGCGCCGTCTGTACGGAGTTTGTACGTTCTCCCCGTGACCCGCGTGGGTTTTCTCCGAGATCTTCAGTTTCCTCCCACACTCCAAAGACGCGCAGGTTTGTAGGTTAATTGGTTTGGTGTACGTGTAAATTGTCCCTAGTGGGTGTAGGATTGTGTTAATGTGCGGGGATCGCTGGTCGGCGCGGACTCGTTGGGCCGAAGGGCCTGTTTCCGCGCTGTATCTCTAAACTAAAGTCTTGGAAATTCTTTAGAAAATGCAAGACTCCTGCTGATTGCAAAGACTGACATGGCACGCTATTCCACCAAGTCTGCAATAAAACTGAAACAAGACTTAAATGGACTTAAAGAACTGCTGAAATCTCTTATTTTTAGTTCACCTGCTGAACGTATTAGATTTCCTCATGCTTTGGGACTTGCCATTGCCAATGTGCTTACTTGCCAGAAAAAAAAAAGTGAATATTATTGATATTTTGTTGAGTTCGGAGATACGGCGCTGAAACAGGCCCTTCGGCCCACCGAGTCCACGCTGACCATCGATCGCCCGTTCACACACTCCTGCTATGTTATCCCACTTTCCCGTCCGCTCCCGACACACCAGGGCCAATTAACCTACAAACCCGCACGTCTTTGGGATTGTGGGAGGAAACCGGAGCACCTGGAGAAAACCCACGCGGTCGCAGGAAGAACGTGCAAACTCCACGCACAGACAGCGCCCTAGGGCAGGATCGAACTCGGGGCCTTGGCACTGTGAGGCAGATGGTCTACCCGCTGTGCCACTGTGTCGCCATTGCATGTTTAGAAAATGGTTCATAGTTGTGACTAATTACAGTCAAAGTCATCTGTAGCACTCTTAACATAGCAAATAATTCACAGAAGAGGTGGCAGTAACTGTTTCTTTGGCAAAGCCCCAGCAACTGTTCAGACAATTGATCAAAACTTCGGTTAAAAATATCAGTTTGAGCCCCAAATTTGGTGACTACTGGACAGTGATTTTTTAAAACCATCAGTGAAGTCCTTGGGGTGACAGTGAGGCTTTGCCCACTTGTAGCTGTATTCGGCGTTACAGATGGAACTTGGGGTTTAAATGCAAACCAGTGTGACATCATTGTCAGTGGGTAGTTCTTTTAGATTCTCAAAGTATGACATCATTGCATTCACGTCACTTTTGGCCCGTAGGAGAATTTTGCTGGTCTGGAGATCTACAACTCTTCCATCTGCTGCCGCTTGGCTAGAGGACGTAACGTATTTTCTATAACTAGAAAAGATCAAATTTACACTGAGGGGGGGGGTCTGTGAAAAAGTTTTATTCAAAATGGGAACCTTTTCTATCATACTTTGAGAATCTAAAAGAACTACCCACTGACTGAGGACATTTAGTATAAGAATATAACTGCAGATGCTGGTACAAATCGAAGATTTTTATTCACAAAATGCTGGAGTAACTCAGCGGGTCAGGCAGCATCTCGGGAGAGAAGGAATGGGTGACGTTTCGGGTCGAGACCCTTCTTCAGACTGAAGGACATTTGATTGTAATTGGGGGTCTGCCTTTAAATTATGTTTTACTTTTATTTATTTACTTATTTTTGTTTACACAATTGCCGATTACCTCACAGGATGGCTGATGCATAATCAATGAGTGTATCCTGAACCATCTGTAGATATGTTTTGACCTGCGCCTTGGAAGAATGTAGAGGTTTTGCTGTCAAATTGTGCATTTGTATTTGTGATATGATGTATTGTGACACACATCAGCTGCAAAGGGGGGTCCAGGGTGAGGGTTATTTTTGTTGTTATATATAAAAAACAAAATGGAGGGGAATGTAATGCATTACATCATTAGTATTGCATCTTTCCTTCAATAAAATTAAATATTTTTTAATAATATATTAGTTTGAAGGAAACATAGAAAATAGGTGCAGGATTAGGCCATTCGGCCCTTCGAGCCTGCACCGCCATTCAATATGATCATGGCTGATCATCCAGCTCAGTATCCCGTACCTGCCTTCTCTCCATACCCCCTGATCCCTTTAGCCACAAGGGCCACATCTAACTCCCTCTTAAATATAGCCAATGAACTGGCCTCAACTACCTTCTGTGGCAGAGAATTCCACAGATTCACCACTCTCTGTGTGAAAAAAAACTTTCTCATCTCGGTCCTAGAAGACTTATCCCCTTATCCTTAAGCTGTGACCCCTTGTTCTGGACTTCCCCAACATCGGGAACAATCTTCCTGCATCTAGCCTGTTCAACCCCTTAAGAATTTTGTAAGTTTCTATAAGATCCGACACACAGGCAAGTGCATGGAAGACAGAGAGAGATTATGGTCAAGCTATCTGAACTTGCATTGGCCAAAGATGAAGTTTTTACAATCAGGCAGGCAAGAAACTGCAGTTGCTGGAATTTAGTTCAGGGATATAGCGCGGAAACAGGCCCACCGAGTCCGCGCCGACGCACGATCCCCTCACTCTAACACTATTCTACATACACTGGGGCAATTTACATTTAAACAAAGCCAGTTAACCTACAAACCAGGACGTCTTTGGAGTGTTGGAGGAAACCAGAGATCTTGGAGGCAACCCACGGGGAGAACGTACAAACTCCGTACAGACAGCGCCCGTAGTCAGGATGAAACCCGGTGTTCTGGCGCTGTGAGGCAGCGACTCTAACGCTGCGTCCCCCTTGAATTTGAAGGAATCTTAAGCAAAAAACAAAGTGTTGGAATAACTCATCAGATCGGGCAGCATCTGTGGAGGGAACGGACAAGTGGCAATTTGGATCAGGACCCTGTTTCAAGCACATGGTGTTGGGGTAATGGTTAACAGTTTTGAAATTTAGTTGAGAGATTTTCAAACAACTGTTGCTATTCTTGCTTGCTATTCTTGCTATTGAGGGCGTGCAGCGTAGGTTTACCAGGTTAATTCCCGGAATGGCGGGACTGTCGTATGTTGAAAGACTGGAGCGACTAGGCTGGTATACACTGGAATTTAGAAGGATGAGAGGGGATCTTATCGAAACGTATAAGATTATTAAGGGGTTGGACACGTTAGAGGCAGGAAACATGTTCCCAATGTTGGGGGAGTCCAGAACCAGGGGCCACAGTTTAAGAATAAGGGGTAGGCCATTTAGAACTGAGATGAGGAAAAACTTTTTCAGTCAGAGAGTTGTGAATCTGTGGAATTCTCTGCCTCAGAACGCAGTGGAGGCCAATTCTCTGAATGCATTCAAGAGAGAGCTGGATAGAGATCTTAAGGATAGCGGAGTCAGGGGTTACGGGGAGAAGGCAGGAACGGGGTACTGATTGAGAATGATCAGCCATGATCACATTGAATGGCGGTGCTGGCTCGAAGGGCCGAATGGCCTACTCCTGCACCTATTGTCTATGCAGGGAATGGATCACATGCTGGCCGAAGAGATTAATTTAACTTGGCATCATGTTCAGCACAGACATTGTGGGCCGAAGGGCCTGTTCCTGTGTCGTACGGTGTTCCATGTTCATGAAACTCAGGTGATAAAGGAAATTGTACAGGGCTTTTGGGAAAGGACTCCTGCACATTGTGGGCTGAAGGGCCTGTTCCCGTGCTGTTTTACGTTCAAATGAACGAATCTTCAGTCACCAAGATTGAACCAATAACACCATCCATGGGACCACGTTTAACACATTGAAAGACATGTAGGAATGAAAACTGCAGATGCTGGTTCAAATTGAAGGTAGACACAAAATGCTCGAGTAACTCATCATCAATTTTCATACTGCTGAGTTGTAAGCTGGCCAAGCAAGATATGAACATTCCTTCTCTCCAGGGATACTGCCTGTCCCACAGAGTTACCCCAGCATTTTGTGTCTATCAAGTGAAATACGAGGTGCTGTTCCTCCAATTTGCGTTTCGCCTCGCCCTGACGTTGAAGATGTGGCTGGCAGAATACTCCTGACTCGCCCACCTGCCAATGCTCAGGGACACAACAGCAACACGATTTCCTACTCGATTTAAATGGCAAAACACTCACTTTCACGGGAGATTACCTCTGAACACATAGCTTAATCCTTAAGCAAACCATCACCAAGTGTCTCCCTACCTGGTTCCAGCATTTTCCAAGCTCCAAAACCAAATCAGCGGGAGATGGACCTCTTTAAACAGCACTTGAAATCCACAGCAGGGCAGTGCTTTCCCCCTGACTAGTCTGAAGAATTTAGAAGGATGAGAAGGAATCTTATCGAAACGTATAAGATTATTAAGGGCTTGGACACGTTAGAGGCAGGAAACATGTTCCCAATGTTGGGGGAGTCCAGAACCAGGGGCCACAGTTTAAGAATAAGGGGTAGGCCATTTAGGACGGAGATGAGGAAATACTTTTTAAGTCAGAGAGTTGTGAATCTGTGGAATTCATTGCCTCAGAAGGCAGTGGAGGCCAATTCTCTGAATGCATTCAAGAGAGAGCTGGATAGAGCTCTTAAGGATAGCAGAGTCAGGGTGTATGGGGAGAAGGCAGGATTGAGAATGATCAGCCATGATCACATTGAATGGTGGTACTGGCTCAAAGGGCCAAATGGCCTCCTCCTGCACCTATTGTCTATTGTCTAAGAAGGGTCTCGATCAGAAACGTCACCCATTCCTTCTCTCCAGAGACGCTGCCTGTCCCGCTGAGTTACTCCAGCATTTTGTGTCTATCTTCAGTTTAAACCAGCATCTGCCGTTCCTTCCTGCAAAGGGTAGTGTTTACTCCAAAAACAGCTTGCAAGATGAGGAGAGGATTGTTGAAACACATGTTTACCACAAAATTGTTGTGGAGGAGCCTTAACGAGCACTGAGGCATTTTAATGAGCAATCAACTCTTCAACAACTGTGCCAGATGCTAAACCAAGTGCAGGTTGCAACTCCCTCACTCAGGTGGAGATTCAAGATCCAATTTAATTGTCACACGTACCAATTAAGGTGCCAATTAAGGTACAAACTCAATTGGCATTTGATCATAAGGTAATTGATCGGCGATCTCTGATACTCTACAGTGTTTTTGAACATAAGGTCATAAGTGATTGGAGCAGAATTCGGCCATTCGGCCCATCAACTCTACTCCACCATTCAATCATAGCTGATCTATCTATACCCCTCAACCCCATTCTCCTGCCTTCTCCCCTCAACCCCCGACACCCTTGCACCAAACAGTCCCACCAGGATCCTGAACCAAACTCTCCTAGTGATTTGTCTATAACCAAACCCAAATCGTTACCTTATTATACGCTGTGTAGGAATGAACTGCACGGTGGCGCAGCGGTAGAGTTGCTGCCTTCCAGCGAATGCAGCGCCGGAAACCCGGGTTCGATCCCGACTACGGGTGCTGTCTGTACAGAGTTTGTACGTTCTCCCGGTGACCTGCGTGGGTTTTCTCCGAGACCTTTGGCTTATTCCCACACTCCAAAGACGTACAGGTATGTTGGTTAATTGGCTTGGTAAATGTAAAAATTGTCCCTCGTGGGTGTAGGATAGTGTTAGATTTTAGATTTAGATTTAGATTTAGAGATACAGCGCGGAAACAGGCCCTTCGGCCCACCGAGTCCGCGCCGCCCAGCAATCCCCGCACATTAACACTATCCTACACACACTAGGGACAATTTTTACATTTACCCAGTCAATTAACCTACATACCTGTATGTCTTTGGAGTGTGGGAGGAAACCGAAGATCTCGGAGAAAACCCACGCAGGTCACGGGGAGAACGTACAAACCCCGTACAGACGGCGCCCGTAGCCAGGATCGAACCTGAGTCTCCGGCGCTGCATTCGCTGTAAGGCAGCAACTCTACCGCTGCGCCACCGTGCTAGTGTGCGGGGATCGCTGGTCGGCGCGGACCCGATGGGCCGAAAGTGCCTGTTTCCTCGCTGTACCTCGATCCTAAACTACACGAAATTGCAGATGCTGGTTTACACCGAAGATAGACACAAAGAGTGGAATAACTCAGTGGGACAGGCAGCATCTCTGGAGGGAAGGGATGGGTGACATTTTGGGTCGACTCTGAAGCAAGGTCTTGAACCGAAAAGTCACCCATTCCTTACTGTACTCCATTCTCTTACCTTACTGTATACTATTGTTCATGTTCAAGACTGGTACGAAAGGTTCACATTTAGGCTTTGGTTTATTACAGTCTTGCGTACCGAGATACAGTGGAAAGTCAGATAATACTATACATAACAACAATCAAGTCACAGTCAAGTACAGTGGATAGAGCAACATAATATTATCATTCTGCAACACCACAGCAACTATTTCTCTCCCCAGAGGCCATTGGAATTTAGAAGGGATCTTATAGAGATGTATAAAATTACAAAAAAGGACTCGACAAGCTGGATGCAGGAACAATGTTCCCAATGTTGGGGGGAGTCCAGAACCAGGGACCACACAGTCTAGGAATAAAGGGGAGGCCATTTAAAACTCAGGTGAGAAGAAACTTTTTCACCCAGAGAGTTGTGAATTTGTGGAATTCTCTGCCACAGGAGGCCAATTCACTGGATGAATTTAAGAGAGAGTTAGACAGAGCTCTAGGGGCTAGTGGAATCCGGGGATATGGGGAGAAGGCAGGCACGGGTTACTGATTGTGGATGATCGGCCATGATCACAATGAATGGTGGTGCTAGCTCAAAGGGCCAAATGGCCTCCTCCTGCACCTATTTTCTATGTTTGATATTGTAGCATAACAGTTGCAGAGAAATAGTTCAAATGCACACAATAAGTTCATAAGTGATAGGAACAGAATTAGGCCATTTGGCCCATTAGGTTTGCTCCGCCATTTAGTCTCTCGTTCCTAACCCCATTCTCCTGCCTTCTCCCCATAACCACTGACAATGTGGTAGGTTGGAAAATGGCGCCCACTCTGGTATCGGTGCGCTGCAAGAAGCTGTTCCTGAGTCTGATTGTCGACACAAAATGCTGGAGTAACTCAGCGGGTCTGGAAACACCTCTGGAGAGAAGGAATGGGTGACGTTCCGGGACGAGACCCTTTCTTCAGACCGATGTCAGGGGGGGAGCGGGACAAAAATAGGATGTTGGCTGTGACAGGAAGACTAGTGGGTGAACTGGGAAGGGGGAGGGGATGGAAAGAGAGGGAAAGCAGGGACTATCTGAAGTTGGAGTAGTCAACGTTCATACCGCTGGGGTGTAAGCTGTCCAAGCGAAATATGAGGTGCTGTTCCTCCAATTTGCGCTGGGCCGCACTCTGACAATGGAGGAGGCCCAGGACAGAAAGGTCAGTGTGGGAATGGGAAGGGGAGTTGAAGTGCTGAGCCGCCGGGAGATCAGGTAGGTTAAGGCGGACTGAGCGGAGGTGTTGAGCGAGACGATCGCCGAGCCTGCTCTGAGTCTGATGGTGCGTGCTTTCAAGCTTCACTATCTTCTGCCTGACGGGAGAGGGGAGAGGAGGGGAGGACTAGGGGGCCACGTCTTCTGTGGAATGTGTTCTGCTGAATGCACATCTGTACCCTTGTGCACGACAAGTACATTTTGCAATGATTTAAGACAAACAAAATACGTTTTATTAAAAACAATATCTAAAACAAAAACATATGTGCTAAATGAAAAGGATGTGATGACCCAGATGGATGTGATTGATGCGTTCGATGTTAGGTCACCTCATGACATACCAAAGCCATGATCAAAATATGGTCAAGTTACAGGAGTGTTGCATCCCACACATTTATCTTAACATCGGTATATAGTCAGTTGACTTACTGAAGTAACTGGTGTATCTTACACGGGCCAATCCCAAAGTCAGTCTTGGAGACAGCAAGCTGGACTTTAAATCCTTTCCACTTTTCTGTCTCATTTAATGCCTTATCATAAGATCATAACTGATAGAGTGATAGAGTGATACAGTGTGGAAACAGGCCCTTCGGCCCAACTCGCCCACACCGGCCAACAATGTCCCAGCTACCCAAGTCCCACTTGCCTGCGCTTGGTCCATAACCCTTCAAACCCATACTATCCATGTACCTGTCCAGCTGTTTCTTAAACAATAGACAATAGACAATAGCCTTAGAGGGAGTACAGAGAAGGTTCACCAGATTGATCCCTGGGATGGCAGGACTTTCATATGAAGAAAGAGTGGATAGACTAGGCTTGTACTCGCTGGAATTTAGAAGACTGAGGGGGGATCTTGTAGAAACATATAAAATTCTTAAGGGGTTGGAGAGGCTAGATGCGGGAAGATTGTTCCCGATGTTGGGGAAGTCCAGAACCAGGGGTCACAGCTTAAGGATAAGGGGGAAGTCTTTTAGGACCGAGATGAGAAAACATTTCTTCCCACAGAGAGTGGTGAGTCTGTGGAATTCTCTGCCACAGAGGTAGTTGAGGCCAGTTCATTGGCTATATTTAAGAGGGAGTTAGATGTGGCCCTTGTGGCTAAAGGGATCAGGGGGTATGGAGAGAAGGCAGGTACAGGTTACTGAGCTGGATTATCAGCCATGATCATATTGAATGGCGGTGCAGGCTCGAAGGGCCGAATGGCCTACTCCTGCACCTATTTTCTATGTTTCTATGTTTCGATAGACAATAGACAATAGGTGCAGGAGTAGGCCATTTGGCCCTTCGAGCCAGCACCGCCATTCAATGTGATCATGGCTGATCATTCTCAATCAGTACCCCGTTCCTGCCTTCTCCCCATACCCCCTGACTCCGCTATCCTTAAGAGCTCTATCTAGCTCTCTCTTGAATGCATTCAGAGAATTGGCCTCCACTGCCTTCTGAGGCAGAGAATTCCACAGGTTCACAACTCTCTGACTGAAAAAGTTTTTCCTCATCTCCGTTCTAAATGGCCTACCCCTTATTCTTAAACTGTGGCCCCTTGTTCTGGACTCCCCCAACATTGGGAACATGTTTCCTGCCTCTAACGTGTCCAACCCCTTAATGATCTTATACATTTCGCTAAGATCCCCTCTCATCCTTCTAAATTCCAGTGTCTACAAGCCCAGTCGCTCCGATGGGATGGGTTCCATCACGATGGGATGGTCCCTGCCTCAACTACCTCCTCTGGCAGCTTGTTCCATACACCCACCACCCTCTGTGTGAAAAAGTTACCCCTCGGATTCCTATTAAATCTTATCCCCTTCACCTTGAACCTGTGTCCTCTGGTCCTCGATTCCCCTACTCTGGGCAAGAGACTCTGTGCATCCACCCGATCTATTCCTCTCATGATTTTGTACACCTCTATAAGATCCCTCGTCCTCCTGATGGGAGTAGAATTAGACCATTCGGCCCATCAAGTCTACTCCGCCATTCAATCATGGCTGATTTATCACTCCCTTCGAACCCCATTCTCCTGCCTTCTCCCCGTAACCCTGACAGCTGTACTTTGTTAATAACTTCTTCATGTGGCATTTACCTTGCACAGAAGGTGGTGGGGGCCTGGAACGCGCTGCCAGGGGTGGTGGTGGAGGAAGACACGAGAGTGGCTTTCAAGAGTCTTTTAGACGGGCACATGTATATGCAGGGAGTGGAGGGATATGGGTCACGTGCAGGCAGAGGAGGTTCGACATCGACATTACAGGTCGAATTGCCTGGTCCTAAGCAATGTTGTTCTGTGTTCTATTTCTCCACATTTTTCATGTATTGTCCGATGGCAGTGACTTTAGACTTTAGAGATACTGCAGGGAAACAGGCCCTTCGGCCCACCGAATCCGTGCCAATCACCCCGAATACTAACCTATACGCACCAGCGACAATTTCACAATTTATCAAAGCCAATTAACCTACAAACCTGCACGCCTTTGGAGTGTGGGAGGAAACCGAAGCACCCGGAGAAAACCCACGCGGGTCACGGGGAGAACGTACAAACTCCGTACAGACAGCGCCCGTGGTCGGGAAGGAACCCGGGTCTCCGGCGCCGTGAGGTAGCGACTCTACCGCTGCGCCACCGTGCTGCGCCTTCAAGGCACAAGTTGGAGGTGAGACGAATGCACTCCATATGTCTGCACTAGCGCTGCGTCAATATCTCTCAAGCAGGGCGGCACGGTGGCGCAGCGGTAGAGTTGCTACCTCACGGCGCCAGAGACCCGGGTTCCATCCCGACTACGGGCTCTGTCTGTACAGAGTTTGTACGTTCTCCCCGTGACCCGCGTGGGTTTTCCCCGGTTTCCTACCACACTCCAAAGACGCGCAGGTTTGCAGGTTAATTGGCTTCGGTAAAGATTGTAAATTGTGTCGGATAGCGTTAGCGCGCAGGGTGGTCGCTGGTCGGCACGGACTCAGTGGGCCGAAGGGCCTGTTTCCTCGCTTAATATCTCTAAACTAAACATATCAACTCCACTCCTGTTGAACGAGAAGCAGACACCTTTGCAATGGCTCAGAATAGATCTCAGGTAAATTGAGGTGAAATTACCACCAAATCTTCGTAAATGTAGAGTTTGTGAGAGAGAGAGAGACTGTAAATATGAAGTTATGTCTGATGGTTGCAATGTATCAAATCCAAAATAAATTCTGAACCGTTAAATTGATGTATAAGAATAGTCAGCCTGAAAATCCAGTTATTAGATGTAACTTGTCAGGTGTAATGCGTTTCTAACAATCTAGTGGTCTATTTATGTCACAAACATTTTGTCTGAAGGCAGTTTCAGAGAGTTCTACACGCCAACAGGCCACTCAGCCCATCGGTTGAATGCTAACCCTTTTGCCCTGCAGTGCAGCGTAGGTTCGCGAGGGACTGTGTTATGAGGAAGGATTGGAAAGACTGGGCTTGTATTCACTGGAGTTTAGAAGGATGAGAGGTGAACTTAGAGAGATGTATAAAATCATAAAAGGACTGGACAAGCTAGATGCAGGAAAAATGTTCCCAAGGTAGACACAAAATGCTGGAGTAACTCAGCGAGTCAGGTAGCGTCTCGGGAGAGAAGGAATGGGTGACATTTCGAGTCGAGACCCTTCTTCAGACTGAAGAAGGGTCTCGACCCGAAACGTCACCCATTCCTTCTCTCCAGAGACACTGCCTGACCCGCTGAGTTACTCCAGCATTTTGTGTCTGCCTGTAGGTTAATTGGCTTGGTAAATGTAAAAATTGTCCCGAGTGGGTGTGGGATAGTGTTAGTGTGCGGGGATCGCTGGTCGGCGCGGACCCGGTGGGCCGAAGGGCCTGTTTCCGCGCTGTATCTTTAAACTAAACTAACAATAATCCAGGCACCCGCTGGCTCTGAACCCTTCCCACCTGTCTCTGAAATGAGTCCAGCAGACAACCAACACCAGTAGCTTCTGAACAGCATGTTTCAGGAATATCACCATGGATTCTAGATTACAATCCTTCGTGGCCTCATTCTAACTCATTAAGTCTTCTATTCCCGATCTGATGTCTATCTCCCAACGTAAGTGATGAAGAATTATCAAATCAATTCTTTTCTCCACTGGTTAACTGGTAACTGGGTCTATCTTTATCTGCTCACGGTTTGCTTTGTATCTTACCCACAGCACAGAGCACTAGGGTGGCACGGTGGTGCAGCGGTAGAGTTGCTGCCTCACAGCGCCGGAGACCCGGGTTCCATCCCGACTACGGGCGCCGTCTGTACGGAGTTTGCACGTTCTCCCCGTGACCCGCGTGGGTTTTCGCAAAGATCTTCGGTTTCCTCCCACACTCCAAAGACTCCAAAGATGTTCTCCAGTAAAAACTTGAAATTGTCACTAATGTGTAAGATAATGCTAGTGTACGGGGCAATCGCTGACCGACTCGGTGGACTCTGTGGGCCGAAAGGCCTGTTTCTGCGCTGTATCTCTGAAGTCTAAACCGTTCACAAAGTGCTGGAGTAACTCAGCGGGTCAGGCAGCATCTGTGGAGAACATGGATAGGTGACGATTTGGGTCGGGACCCTTCTTCAGTCTGAAGAAGAGTCTCCACCCGAAACGTCACCTATCCATGTTCTCCACAGATGCTGCCTGACCCGCTGAGTTACTCCAGCACTCTGTGAAACGTCACCTATCCATGTTCTCCAGAGATGCTGCCTGACCTGCTGAGTTACTCCGTGTTCTTTAATGACAGGGTGCTGGAAAAAACCAAGCATTGTTTCACACCGATCCACAAAGTCAGAGCTGTAGGAAAATAACTGCAGATGCTGGTACAAATCGAAGGTATCACAAAATGCTGGAGTAACTCAGCGGGTCAGGCAGTGTCTCTGGAGAGAAGGAATGGGTGATGCTTCGAGGCCCTCAAAGTCAGAGCGTTCACTCACAACACAAAGAGGAAATATTCCTCGCATGCCACATCTGTGGAAAGAGCTGGCTGTTAACAACGTCTCGAGACAGGAACCTCTCAAGCGATAATCCTATTTATCAACGCATGTGCAGCATACATAACCTGTGCAGTCTGCAAGCTAAACACAGACAAAGCAAACTGAAGGAGATTTGTTTAATATGTGCAAACGGATGAAGAAAAGTAACGTCTTTACTGTTGGAGATCGCAGAGATACTGCATGGATTACTCCAAACATAGCCCTTAAAGGAAATACATCACAGATTTCCTGCTTGCTTAGTTCAGTTTAGTTCAGAGATACAGCGCGGAAACAGTCCCTTCGGCCCACCGAGTCTGCACCGCCCAGCGATCCCCGCACACGAACACTACCCTACACACACTAGGGACAATTTACAATTTTCATCGAAGCCAATTAGCCTACAAACCCGCACGTCTTTGGAATGTGGGAGGAAATCGTAGAGCGCCCGGAAAAAACCCATGCAGGTCACGGGGAGAACGTACAAACTCCATACAGACAGCGCCAGTGGTCAGGATGGAACCCGGGTCTCTGGCGCTGTGTGGCAGCAACGTATCTTGGCGCCCTGTGCTGATTAGACATGGTACTAAATGAAATATTTTACGATAGTGGAGTTTAGAGGCTTTTAGACAGGCACGTGAATCTACAGGGAGTGGAGGGATATGGATCACGGGCAGGCAGTGGAGATCAGTTTGTCTGAGGCTAGAGAAGTCTGAAGAAGGATTCCAACCCAAAACGTCACCTATCCACTTTCTCCACAGATGCTGCCTGACCCGCTGAGTTACTCCAGCACTCTGTGAAACGTCACCTATCCATGTTCTCCACAGATGCTGCCTGACCCACTAAGTTACTCCAGCACTCTGTGAAACGTCACCTATCCATGTTCTCCACAGATGCTGCCCGACCCGCTGAGTTACTCCAGCACTTGGTGCTTTTTTTCCTGCATACCAGCATCTGCAGTTCCTTCTTTCTACCACACATGCCACGCATCCGCGTGGGTTTCCTCCGGGCGCTCCGGTTTCTTCCCAAATCCCAAAGTCGTGCGGGTTTGTGGGTTAATCGGCCCCTCTGTAGCTTGCTCCCTAGTGTGCAGGGAGTGGATCAGAAAGTGGGATAACATAGAACTAGTGTGATCGGGTGATAGATGGTCGGCACGGACTCGGTGGGCTGAAGGGCCTCTTTCCAGGTTCTATCTCTAAACTGAAACGCCACCTATTCCTTCTCTCCCGAGATGCTGCCTGACCCGCTGAGTTACTCCAGCATTTTGTGTCTACCTTCTATTACAATCGAGCCATCCACAGTATAGGGTAGCAGTCAGGAGGATGCAGAAGAGAATCACCAAGAGAATGCTGGAATGCCATATCTATAAACAAAACTAATCTAACGCAGAGCCAGGGCCAGGGCCAGGGCCAGGAAGTGAGCGGGCAAGATCATCTCTGACCCCTCTCACCCTGGCCACAAACTCTTTGAAGCACTTCCCTCTGGAAGGTGACTCCGGACTGTCAAAGCAGCCACAGCCGGACATAAACACAACTTTATTTCCATGAGTAGTAGCTCTACTCAACAACCAAAAGTCTGTCGTCTTTTTGCTCTGGTTTAGTTCACTCACTTGTTTAAACTGTAATGTTGTATTCTTAATGTTTTAATGTTTTATGCTTTATTCTTAATTGTTTACTGTGTGTTCGTGTTGTTACTTGTGAGCGGAGCACCAAGGCACATTCCTTGTATCTGCACATACTTGGCCAATAAACGTATTAATTCATTCATTCATTCATTCATTCATGAACAAACTCAACAACTCCATTCCCATCTGATTCAATCCCAGTTCCGCAGCCGATTGGATGAAACATTGAGGGCTTCAGCACTGAAAACCGTACACTCGCCCAACTCTTACCAAGGGCGGCACGGTGGCGCAGCGGTAGAGTTGCTGCCTTACAGCGAATGCAGCGCCGGAGACCCAGGTTCGATCCCGACTACGGGCGCCGTCTGTACGGAGTTTGTACGTTCTCCCCGTGACCTGCTTGGGTATTCTCCGAGATCTTCGGTTTCAATAGACAATAGACAATAGACAATAGGTGCAGGAGGAGGCCATTCGGCCCTTCGAGCCAGCACCGCCATTCAATGTGACCATGGCTGATCATTTTCAATCAGTACCCCATTCCTGCCTTCTCCCCATACCCCCTGACTCTGCTATCCTTAAGAGCTCTATCCAGCTCTCTCTTGAATGCATTCAGAGTATTTTCCTCCACTGCCTTCTGAGGCAGAGAATTCCACAGATTCACAACTCTCTGACTGAAAAGGTTTTTCCTCATCTCCGTTCTAAATGGCCTACCCCTTATTCTTAAACTGTGGCCCCTTGTTCTGGACTCTCCCAACATTGGCAACATGTTTCCTGCCTCTAACGTGTCCAACCCTTTAATAATCTTATACATTTCGATAAGATCTCCTCTCATCCTTCTAAATTCCAGTGTATACAAGAAATTCCAGTGTTTCCTCCCACACTCCAAAGACGTGCAGATATGTAGGTTAATTGACTGTGTAAAATGTATTAAAAATGTCCCTAGTGTGTGTGTAGGATAGTGTTAGTGTGCGGGGATCGCTGGGCGGCGCGGACTCGGTGGGCCGAAGGGCCTGTTTCCGCGCTGTATCTCTAAATCTAAATCTAAAATCTAAGAAAAAAGCCACTGTGTTACTTCAAAGTAGAAGGCTCTCCCTTCAGCAGGGAGACCGCAATATGTATCCTGTTCCATCCATATAATGCAATGGTATTGCTAATAATGCATTCAATCTCAATCTAGAACGACTGTGTGACCGGTGGAAGGCATATTATGTACAGATGTCACTGACAGTGAATAGGCACTCCATAAAAATCAGGAGCATTTTACAATATTTATATACCTGCCGCTGATGGGCCCAGCTTTACATTCACTCTTCATCGCTGTCTGGTGTGCGATTTATCTCATGGTTAATCCACGCACATAAATTATTTCCCCAGAAATGACAGAGTAAAATTTAGACCAAAATCGCTCAGCACAAATATCACCACAATGTGCGTTGGGCAAAAGAGAGATAGAGTTGTGTTTCGTACCCCATCAAAATACCCCATCGACGCTAGCCCCACTTACCCACACTTGGCCCATGCCCCTCTAAACCTGTCCTATCCTTGTACCTGTCCAAAGGTTTAGTTTTGGAGATACAGCGCAGAAACAGGCCCTTCGGCCCACTGAGTCCGTGCCGACCAGCGATCCCCTGCTACCCTGCACACGATAGGGACAATTTACACTTACGCCAAGCCAATTAACCTACACACCTGCACGTCTATGGAGTGTGGGAGGAAACGGAAGATCTCGGAGAAAACCCATGCAGGTCACAGGGAGAACGTACAAACTCCGTACAGACGGCGCCTGTGGTCGGGACGGAACCCGGGTCTCCGGCGCTGCATTCGCTGTAAGGCGGCAACTCTACCGCTGCGCCACCGTGCCGCTCCAAAATGTCTTTTGAATGCTGAATCCTGCCTCAACTACGTCCTCCAGCAACTTGTTCCATATACTCACCACCCTTTGTGTGAGAAAGTTGCCGCTCAGGGATTTGCCCGCGTTTGGCCCATACCCCTTTAAACCTTTCCTATCCATGTACCTGTTCAAGTGTCTTTTAAATGTTGGTATAGTCCCAGCCTCAACTACCTCCTCCGGCAGCTCGTTCCATATACCCACCACCCTCCTTAAGTGTAGGAAATAAATTCCATTTGAGATTTCTTTACCTACCAATGTGTTTCTTAAAAAAACTCACAGATACTGACCCGCACTAAAGTTTGGTGGAAGATCTACCAAATCTGTGGAGACACAAAGAACTGCAGATGCCGGAATCCTGAGCAAAACACAAAGTGCTGGAGGAACTCAGCGAGTCAGGCAGAATCTCTGGAGAACGTGGATAGGTGACGATTCACAGAGTGCTGGAGAAACTCAGCGGGGTCAGGCAGCATCTGTGGAGAACGTGGATAGGTGACGTTTCACAGAGTGCTGGAGTAACTCAGCGGGTCAGGCAGCATCTCTGAAGAAAAAGAATAGGTGACCACAAAATGCTGGAGTAACTGAGCGGGTATGTGATGTTTCGGGTCGGGACCCTTCTTCAGACCGAGACATCACCTTTCCTATATTCCAGAACAAGGGGTCACAGTTTAAGGATAAGGGGGAAGTCTTTTAGGACCGAGATGAGAACTTTTTTTTTCACACAGAGAGTGGTGAATCTGTGGAATTCTCTGCCACAGAGGGTAGTTGAGGCCAGTTCATTGGCTATATTTAAGAGGAAGTTAGATGTGGCCCTTGTGGCTAAAGGGATCAGGGGGTATGGAGAGAAGGCAGGTATGGGATACTGAGTTGGATGATCAGCCATGATCATATTGAATGGCAGTGCATGCTCGAAGGACCGAATGGCCTACTCCTGCACCTATTTTCTATGTTTCTATATTCTCCAGAGATGTCTTCTCCAGGGACCTGTTGAGTTATTCCAGCTCTTTGCGTCTTACGTTGGTGAACCGGCATCTGCAGTTCTTCGTTTCTGTACAAAATAAAGATTTTATATAAAAACTATTAATTTAAAATGGAGTGCAGGCGAGAAATATTAATTAACGAGGCATATAAAATGCCATGGAAAAAGCAAAGCACGGTAGTTTGGGAAATACTACAGTCTATTTCCTTACCGCTGTGCAGAATAGTAATGCTATTCCTCAAATAAAAGATTAAAGACGTCTCTAAATTATAAATGAAAGGATTTAGGATTTGATGTTCAGCGCCTTTCTGATATTCTGTTTGCTTTCCAATTCTGGTTGCCTCTTAATCTAGCATAGCAGCCCCAGTGATAATTGGGGATGCACTTTCATGCCTTATTCCACAGACGGGCATTAAATTGCATTTCACTCCACCGGTTTTGATACCCACACTGATTTTAATGATGTGGCCAGTTCCGCAATAAAGCAGCAGAATCGTAGAGTGATGCAGTGTGGAAACTGGCCCTTCGGCCCAGCTTGCCCACACCGGCCAACTAGTCCCACCTGCCCGCGTTTGGCCCATATCCCTCCAAACCTGTCCTATCCATGTACCTGTCCAACTGTTTCTTAAACGTTGCGATAGTCCCTGCCTCAACTACCTCATCTGGCAGCTCGTTCCATATCACCACCCTCTGTGTGAAAAAGTTACCCCTCGGGTTCCTATTAAATCTTTCCCGCTTCACCTTAAAACCTGTGTCCTCTGGTCCTCGATTCCCCTATCCTGGGCAAGAGACTCTGTTCCTCCGCCCGATCTATTCCTCTCATGGTAATAATCGCAAATGCTATTGAGGAAAGACATTACTATTCTGCGCAACAGCGAATTAATACTAAAAATCACCTGCCAGTTCATTTGAGAATTCTGCTTTTCACTATCTAAGATGGCGGCGCGCACGGACGCAGCGGCTCACAGCTCTCCCTTTCGGTGCGTTTTATGTGTGTTATCTGTGTTATGTCTGTTAGTCAAATTTAGTCATTCAAACCAGGAAAATCAGGCAAATCCTACCTACAACCGAAAAGACCTTCTGATCATCGGATTCCAGTGCAATCGGGACCTTGTGCGCGAATTTCCACACCCGCGAAATATACCGGAAGAGATTGCCAGGACACCGGGCGCTCCGTGGATAGTTGTCGGCGCGAACAGGCGTCGCAGACGGAGGAGAAACAGGAAGCAAAAGCGAGGATGCCGGTCCGGTATACTTGCCAAGCTAAAGAGACAGCCACACAAACCACCGCTACCCAGCATGTTCCTCACCAACGCCAGATCCATCATCAACAAAATGGACGAACTTAAACTACAGATATCAGCAAACAAACTCGTGGAGGACTGTTGCATTCTCTTAGTAACAGAGACATGGCTTCATCCACTTATCCCAGACGGAGCCATTGAGCTAGCCGGGCGCACAGCGTTTCGTTGGGACAGAAACATCGACTCCGGTAAGAGCAAGGGGGGGGGGGGTTATGCATTTATGTGCACAACAGCTGGTGCACTAATATCCAAACCATAGATAGCCACTGTTCTCCTGATCTGGAGTCCCTAACAGTTAAATGCAGGCCTTTTTACCTTCCTCGCGAATTTACAGGGGTTATAGTAACAGCAGTCTACATCCCACCGAATGCTAACGCTAGCACAGCTTTAGGCTACCTGCTAGGTGCAATAAACTCACAACAGAGCACATATCCAGAAGCAGCCCACATCATAGCCGGGGACTTCAACCATGCAGACCTAAAGTCAGTTCTCCCGAAACTTGAACAACACATAAGATGTGCTACCAGGGGGAAAAACACACTAGACAAGGTTTACTCAAATATTAAGAAGGGGTTCAGGTCAGCACCACTACCACACCTGGGGCAGTCAGATCACCTGTCCATATTCCTAACCCCAGCATACACCCCACTCAGGAGGAAAGCTCCAGTCACCATAAAGACTGTAAAGACATGGCCTGAAGGAGCTTCCTCGCAGCTGCAGGATTGCTTCGAAAGGACCAACTGGGATATTTTTGAGGATCAGGACTTGGAGGAGTACACATCAACTGTACTTTGCTACATCAAAAACTGCGTTGACAATGTCACCGTCGACAAACGCATCCGGTTGTACCCCAATCAAAAACCCTGGATGACAAAGGATGTCAGGTCTCTCCTCAAGGACCGTAACACCGCCTTCAGGTCTAGTGACAGAGCTCTATACAGTGCTGCTAGAACCAACCTGAAGAGAGGCATCAAGGATGCCAAAGCGTCCTACAAGAGGAAGATTGAGGACCACTTTTCCAACAATGACCCACGGCGGGTATGGCAAGGCATCCAGCACATCACCAATTACAAGACCAGCAACCGCACGACTGCCGACGGCGACGCCTCGTTGGCTGAGGAACTTAACTGTTTCTTTGCTCGTTTCGAGGTGAAAGCTACAGTGGCAGACATTACACCCTCTCCAGCACCTGAGAGCAACACCTTCACTGTGCAGGAGTATGACGTTAAGCGAGTGCTCAGAGCAGTGAATCCCAGGAAAGCTGCAGGCCCCGATGGTGTGACGGGCAGAGTGCTGAGGGAATGTGCAGACCAATTATCTGAGGTCTTCACAAAAATCTTCAACCTGTCCCTTTTAAAATCCACCATCCCTCCCTGCCTGAAGTCCGCCATAATCATCCCACTGCCGAAAAAGCCTGTCATCAGCGGTCTTAACGACTACCGTCCGGTAGCACTCACACCGGTCATCACAAAGTGCTTCGAGAGACTGGTCCTGCAGCACATCAAAGCCAGCCTCCCACCCACCTTCGACCCATACCAGTTTGCCTACAGAGCAAATAGGTCTACAGGGGATGCCATCGACACTGCTCTTCACACTGCACTGACCCACCTTGAACACCAGGGGAGCTATGTGAGGATGCTCTTTCTCGACTTCAGCTCTGCCTTTAACACGGTCATCCCAAGCAGACTGGTCACCAAACTTTCCGACCTTGGATTTTCCCTAACCATCTGCAAATGGATCAAGGACTTCCTGACCAACCGCCCCCAGACAGTCAAAATAGGCCCTCACCTCTCCTCCACCATTACACTGAGCACCGGCTCACCACAGGGCTGTGTGTTGAGCCCCATCCTTTACTCCCTCTACACTCACGACTGCGCCCCCACCCATCCCACCAACACCATCATCAAGTTCGCGGATGACACGACTGTGGTTGGACTTATCTCAGAAGGAGATGAGACAGCCTATAGGGATGAAATCCAAAGGCTGGCAGCATGGTGTTCAGTGAACAATCTGGTCCTGAACTCCTCCAAAACAAAGGAACTTATAATTGACTTTAGAAAAACCAGTGGAGATTACGACCCACTCTACATCAATGGGGTCTGCGTGGAAAGGGTACCAGCTTTCAGGTTCCTGGGTACGCACATCGCAGAGGATCTCACCTGGTCTACCAACACCATCACCACAGTAAAGAAGGCACAGCAGAGACTCCACTTCCTGAGGATCCTCAGGAAAACCAACCTGCAGGAGAAGCTCATGTTGTCCTTCTATCGCTGCTCCATCGAGAGTGTGCTGGCATACTGTATAACCACATGGTATGCCAGCTGCTCAGAAAAGGACAGGAAGGCCCTTCAGAGGGTCATCACGACGGCCCAGAAAATCATCGGCTGCTCACTGCCCTCCCTGGAGCACCTGTTCAGCCTGCGCTGCCTCAGTAGAGCAGGCAAAATAATAAAAGATCCATCCCACCCCGGCCACCGTCTGTTTGTTCATCTGCCCTCTGGTCGACGTTTCAGGTCAATCAAATCCCGAACAAACAGACTTAAGAACAGTTTTTACCCCAGGGCCATACGAGAACTGAACACTACCTGTGCACTAGGCAACACCGTTAAAAAATCTTGTACTTAATTTAATTGTATTTATGTATTTATTTGTTTTTGCATTTATTGCATATATGTTTGTACGCACCGTCAGGATTGGCTGTTTTTTAATTTCGTTGTACTCGTTGCAATGACAATAAATGAATATTATTATTATTATTATTATGAAGAAACTGTCTTTTTTTTTTACCTGTGACGAGATTCTACCAACAGAGACGCTTTGACTCTCAGTAAATCTAAATGAAAAGACCACCCGGTAGCAAACGCAGGGTTAAACATGATGGTGAACCCAAGAGGTAGAGTACTTCTAAGTGAAGAGCAGACTGCAAGGTTTTGCAAGGCTGCACTTTATCTCTTTTGACAAGTTTCTCTCGAGCAAGCACAGGGAGTGTAATTGCTCACACATATCCTTGAAGCCGACAGACTTTCTTCTGAAGTTAATCAAGCTTTTCTTTGCCGCCACAGGCCCGGCTACCTTTCAGCAGGTAGAGTCACCTTTGTCCAAAGTCTACTTTCATAAATCAATCATAATCCCCAATAACTGATTTAAATCCTTGCCACTGACCTGTTGCCATGGCAATTAATTATCCTGCAACCAGCCAGCCAAATCCTCCTGACAGCAGCGTGAATGGAATATCGTGCTTCTGCAGCGCCCTTACCTAGTCTAGTTTAGTTCAGAGATACAGCGCGGAAACAGGCCCTTCGGCCCACTGAGTCCGCGCCGACCATTAATTAGTAGATTTGGAGAGCTAGATAGAGCTCTTTAGAATAGCGGAGTCAGGGGTAATGGGGAGAAGGCAGGAACAGGGTACTGATTGTGAATGATCAGCCATAATCACAGTGAATGGCGGTGCTGGCTCGAAGGGCCGAATGACCTACTCCGTCACCTATTGTCTAGTGGTCTATTGTCTATTGACCAGCGATCCCCACACACTAACACTATCCTACACACACCAGGGACAATTTACATTTACACCAAGCCAATTAACCTACAAACCTGTACGTCTTTGGAGTGTGGAAGGAAATCTGAGATCTCGGAGAAAACCCACGCAGGTCACGGGGAGAACGTACAAACTCCGTACAGACGGCGCCCGTAGTAGGGATTGAACACGGGTCTCCGGCGCTGCATTCGCTGTAAGGCGACAACTCTACCGCTGCGCCACCGTGACTGCCTTAGTCTTCAGCTGGCTTCCTTCTTCATAGTCACACAATGCTGGAGTAACTCAGCAGGACTTTACAACATCTCTGGAGGGCGGCACGGTGGCGCAGCGGTAGAGCTGCCGCCTCACAGCGCCAGCGACCCAGGTTCGATCCTGACTATGGGTGCTGCCTGTACGGAGTTTGTACGTTCTCCCCGTGACCTGCGTGGGTTTTCTCCGGGTGCTCCGGTTTCCACCCACACCCCAAAGACACACACCCCAAAGACCGCTGTAGGCCCAAACACTGAAGGTCCGGGCATTATAGGGCCGGACACTGTAGGCCCGGACACTGTAATAATAATAATAATAATGCATTACATTTATATAGCGCTTTTCAAACACTCAAAGACGCTTTACAGGGATTACTAGAACATAGAGAAGTAAATAAATAGATAAATAAGTAAACGAACAGAAGGTGAGGTGACGGTCAGTGGTTGAAGGCAGTGCTGAACAGGTGAGACTTCAGTGATGTTTTGAATGTGGTGAGTGAGGAGGAGTCTCTGACGGTTTGGGGTAGTGAGTTCCATAGGGTGGGAGCAGCGATGGAGAAAGCCCTGTAGGCACGGGCGGCCGCCATTGGTGGAGCGGGAGCACGTGGCCGCTGACTGGGTGAGGTCACGTGGGGGCGCAGGGCGGTGACGTCACCTTTTGACCCTTATTTGGGAGTGAGGAAGTTGCCAACCCTAATTGGACAGTACATGGATATTGAAGATTTAGAGGGATGTGGGCCAAAGGCACCCAGGTGGGACTAGCTTAGATGGTGGTGCAGTGGTTACAGCGCTTACAGCACCAGAGACCCTGGTTCGATCCTGTCTATTGGTGCCGTCTGTATGGAGTTTGTACGTTCTCCCCATGACCTGCGTGGGTTTTCTCTGGGATCTTCAGTTTCCTCCCACACTCCAAAGACGAACAGGTTGGTAGGTTTACAGAATTGGGATAATTGTAACTTGTCCCGAGTGTGTGTAGGATAGTGTTAGTGTACGGGGTGATCGCTGGTCGGTGAGGACTCGGGAGCCTAAGGGCCTGTTTCCGCGCTGTATCTCTAAACTAAACTAAACTGAACTCTACCGCTGTGTATGAAGGAACTGCAGATGCTGGTTTAAATCGAAGAGAGACACAAAATGCAGGAGTAACTCAGCGGGTCAGGCAGCATCTCTGGAGAGAAGGAATGGGTGATGTGTCAGGTCGAGACACTTCTTCCTACACAATAATAATAATAATAATGTTCATACCACTAGGGTGTAAGCTGCCCACTGTAAACTGTACCAAACCTAGGGTTGCTAACAGTCCCGTATTAACCAGGACATCCCGTATTTTGGGCTAAATTGGTTTGTCCCATATGGGACCTCCCTTGTCCCGTATTAGGCCCAGGGTGGCTGTAGGCCCAGACTCTGTAGGCCAGGACGCTGTAGGCCCGGACGCTGTAGGCCCGGATGCTGTAGGCCCGGACGCTGTAGGCCCGGACAGTGTAGGCCCGGACCCTGTAGGCTTGGACGCTGTTGGCCAGGACACTGTAGGCCCGGACGCTGTAGGCCTGGACGCTGTAGGCCCGGACACTGTAGGCCCGGACGATGTAGGCCCGGACACTGTAGGCCCGGACACTCGGGGCCTGGACACTGTAGGCCCCGACACTGTAGGGCCGGACACACTGGGCCTGGACACTGTACGCCCCGACAGTGTAGGCCCGGGTGCCACCTAACGGAGGTTGCGTAGCAACCCGCCTCCCTGGCCTGGGCAGCCACCGTTGGTGGAGCGGGAGCACGTGGCCTCCGGCTGGGTGAGGTCATGTGGGGCGCGGGGCGGTGACGTCACCCTTTGTCCCTTATTTAGGAGTGAGGAAGTTGGTAACCCCTAACTAAACTGTGCCACTCACTGCAGGACTCCACATGGCCTTGTTTCCTGTACCCATGAATGATTTCCTAGCTCGTAAAATGACGGCACATTGGACTCGCTGCCAAGTTCAGAGACCTTGCGGCAAACGCTTTCAACCCACAGACAGAGCGTCTCCTCCTACAACTGCTTCAAAAACATCCCATTAGGACTCTGATAAATCAGGACGATTCAATCAAGTATCTTAGACAATAGCAGAGGCATGGGCTGTCAGGAAAATAATTGTGGCAGTAAATAAAACACGAATGCACTCTGTGACAATTGCATTTAGATCTGAAGTGATGGGAGAGAAGAGAAATATTGCAAAACTAAATGCGTGCACCAGCCTCGAGGCCATGAGGTGAAATATGGGTTGTCAACCATTGACACATTGTGCAGGTAACCCAGACTCACTGGCTATGGTTAATACTAGTTTGCAAATGCTTCACATGCACCAAACTATATTTAGGTCTCGACAAACATTTCCTGAATTGGAGGAACTTTCAGTAAACACTCCCTTCAGTCTGATGCTAATTTATGGTGTGGCACCGTGCTTTGAGTTTAAACCTTACACTAGGTTTCCTCTGAAGATAGACACAAAATGCTGGAGCAACTCAACGGGGCAGGCAGGCATCTCTGGCGGGAAGGAACGGGTGACGTTTTAGGTCGAGACCCTTTCTTCAGACCCGAAACGTCACCCATTCCTTCTCTACGCAACCTCCGTTAGGTGGCCTCCAGGCCTACACTGTCCGGAGCTAAAATGTTGGAAACTTAGAGTGTCGGAACCTAACCTGTCGGTACATACAACGTTGGGGCTTACAGTGCCTGGGCCTACAGCATCGGGGCCTACAGTGTCTGGCCTAGAGCATCGGGGCCTACAATGTCCGGGCCTACAGCATCGGGTCCTACAGCATCGGGGCCTACAGTGTCCAGGCCTCCAGCATCGGGGCCTACAGTGTCCGGGCCTACAGCGTCCCCCGAGCCTACAGTGTCTGGGCCTACAGTTTCCAGGCCTACAGCGCCCCCGGGCCTAATACGGGACAAGGGCGGTCCCGTACAGGACAAACCAATTTAGCCCAAAATACGGGATGTCCCGGCTGATACAGGACAGTTGGCGACCCTACCTGGAACACATAGCAATAAAGCAACCATTGAAACCATCAGGAGCCAGCAAGAATCAGAGCGCATTGGCTTTATGTGAGAAGGGAAAGATTTAATGGGAAAAGTGACGGCCATCTTTGTCAGCCTGAGGGTGGTGGGTGTATGGAACGAGCTGAGTTGAGGGAGGCGCTGTTACAATGTTTACAAGGTATTTGGACGGGAGCGTGGATCGGGAAAGGTTTAAAGGGATACGGGCCAAACACGGGCAAATGGAACCAGCTCAGATGGGGGCATGTTGGTCGGCGTGGACCAGTTGGGCCAAGGACCTGTTTGCGTGTTGTGTGACTCAATGACTAACAGTGGTGAAGATTTGGGGATGCAATGTGGTGAAATCAGTTTAAGAAGTGGTTATGTGCAATTATACTGCTGTAGATTATGTTGTGGTGGGGAGCTAACAAGACTAGCAATTACAGACGCAAAGTGTCACAGGTCATGGAGAGAGGGCAGGAGGATGGCGTTAAGAGGGTGAGGAGAGTCTGAAGAAGGGTCTTGACCCGAAACGTCACCCATTCCTTCTCTCCAGAGATGCTGCCTGACCTGCTGAGTTACTCCAGCACCCTGTGAAACGTCACCTATCCATGTTCTCCCTAGTTGCTGCCTGACCCGCTGAGTTACTCCAGCACTCTGTAAAACGTCACCTATCCATGTTCTCCGGAGATGTTGCCTGACCCGCTGAGTTACTCCAGCACTCTGTGAAACGTCACCTATCCATGTTCTCCCTAGTTGCTGCCTGAACCGCTGAGTTACTCCGGCACTCTGTGAAACGTCACCTTTCCATGTTCTCCAGAGATGCTGCCTGACCCGCTGAGTTACTCCAGCTTTTTATGTCTCTCTTGGATCAGCCATGTTTGAATGGCCGAGCAGATGGGCTAAACGGCCCAATTCTGCTCCTATCACTTATGACCTCATGACCATACCTCCTCTCCAGAGATGCTGCCAGAACCGCAGAGTTACTCCAGCGTTTTGTGCCTATCTTGGCTGCAGTTCTTTCCTCTACATGATTGCAATCAGGCTATCCACAGTATACAGATACAGGATAAAGGGAAAGACGTTGTTTGTTGATGCTGCATGCCCTCAATAAGTGATGTTTGGTTGGAGATCTGAACCATGATACCAGCCACATGAGGCCACGATGTAGAGGGGAAGCCAAGGACAAGGGGGGGGGGGGGGGGGGGGGGGGGAGAGCTTTGTCCTACGAGAAGCGACTCATTAAGATTGACTTTCGTTTGCTGAATTTTCGGAAGAGTGAGAGACAATCTTATTCAAACGTACAAGATTGTGAGAGGCATTGACAGCGTAGATGCCGAAAGCTTGTCTCCTTCAACTAAAGACGCTATAAATAGAAGGTAGAGTCTTTGGACAATCAGTCAGCCATCGTGGACAGTGACAAGGAGAAAAATCCTCTATGCAGAGAGTTGTAAATCTTCATAACTCTCTACCTCGACTGCAGTGCTCAGCCACTGGATACAGCCAAGGGCAAAACCGATAGATTTATCAGCATTGAGGACGGGAGGCAGTGTGACTGTGGAACTAGGATCAGTCACCATCCACTAGGATAACCCATCAAAACCCAAGGATCTTTGCAAGGTTTTTAGTTCAGTTTAGTTCAGTTTGGAGGTACGGCGCGGAAACAGGCCCTTCGGCCCACCGGGTCCGCGCCGACCAGCGATCCCCGCACACTAACACTATCCTACACCCACTGGGGACAATTTTTTACATTTACACCAAGCCAATTAACCCACGAACCTGCACGTCTTTGGAGTGCGGGAGGAAACCGGAGATCTCGGAGGAAACCCACGCAGGTCACGGGGAGAGCGTGCAAACTTCGTACAGACAGCGCCCGTGGTCGGGATGGAACGCGGGTCTCCGGCGCTGTGAGGCAGCAACTCTACCGCTGCGCCAGATCTCCCTCTCATCTTTCTAATCCTCACTTTCTCAATTCATTATAAAATTCAATATAAAATCAGATATGAAAAGAGGATTGAAGGGAAGATTGATTAAACTGGGAGAGAAAGAACCAGAGGAGATGGAACAGAAAAGAAAATCAAGGAGACAATCCCTCAACTTTCAAACGTGTCCATTTTAGAACTTACGAAAGCAATTAACAAATCAAAACTGCGTTTATAATAGATGTATTTGTTCAATTTTCATGCCAGAGGGAATGATTGGTAATAAAACATAATTACAACATTTCAAAGACATTCAGACAGATACGTGGACAGCAAATAAGAGGCAGACGCCCAAGCAAAAACCGATGGAACTGGCTCAGGTGGATAGGAACAAGGTTGGGCGTCTACATCTTATGTTCCTTCGTCAGACTCAGAGGCGGCACGGTGGCGCAGCGGTAGACTGGCTGCCTTCCAGTGAATGCAGCGCCAGAGACCCGGGTTCAATCCCGACTACGGGTGCTGTCAGTACAGAGTTTGTACGTTCTCCCCATGACCTGCGTGGGCCACCTATAGACCACCTATCTATCTTCTCCAGGATGTCTACTGCCTAAGATGGAGAGAGTGCTGGAGTAACTCAGCGGGTCAGGCATCATCTGTGGAGAACATGGATAGGTGACGTTTCACAGAGTGCTGGAGTAACTCAGCGGGTCAGGCAGCATCTCTGGAGAAAATGAATAGGTGACGTTTCACAGAATGCTGGAGTAACTCAGCGGGTCAGGCAGCAACTGTGGAGAACATGGATAGGTGACGTTTCACAGAGTGCTGGAGTAACTCAGCGGGCCTAACCCTAATCATGGCTGATCTATCTCTCCCTCGCTGTCTTAAGTATATCCATTGACTTGGCCTCCACAGCCGTCTGTGGCGGAGTTCCACAGATTCACCACCCTCTGACTAAAGAAATTCCTCCTCATCTCCTTCCTCCAGGAACGTCCTTTAATTCTGAGGCTGTGACCTCTGGTTCCTAGACTCTCCCACTAGTGGAAACATCCTCTCCACATCCACTCTATCCCGGCCTTTCACTATTTGAAACAGTGAAACTAAGTTGGATGGCAGTGAAACTAGCAGGCCGACTAAGGTGGGGGAGGGACGGGGAGACAGGGAATGCAAAGGTTACTTGAAGTTAGAGAAGTCAATGTTCATACCGCTGGGGTGTAAGCTGCCCGAGCGAAATATGAGGTGCTGTTCCGCCAATTTGCACTGGGCCTCACTCTGACAATGGAGGAGGCCCAGGACAGAAAGGTCAGTGTGGGAGTGGGAGTGGGAGGGGCAGTTAAGGTGATCAGCAACTGGGAGATCAGGTAGGGCAGTGCAGACTACTGCCTGACCTGCTGAGGTATCAGTCACTTTGTGTTGTATCAACAAAGAAACGTAGAAAATAGGTGCAGGAGGAGGCCATTCGGCCCTTCGAGCCAGCACCGCCATTCAATATGATCATGGTTGATCATCCAAAATCAGTACCCCGTTCCTGCTTTCTCCCCGTATCCCTTGATTCCGTTAGCCCAAAGAGCTAAATCTAACTCTTTCTTGAAAACATCCAGTGAATTGGCCTCCACTGCCTTCTGTGGCAGAGAATTCCAGAGATTCACAACTTTCTGGGTGAAGAAGGTTTTTCCTCATCTCAGTTCTAAATGGCCTACCCCTTATTCTTAAACTGTGGCCCCTGGCTCTGAACTCCCCCAACATTGGGAACATGTTTCCTGCATCTAGCCTGTCCCTAAGAGCTGTATCTAACTCTCTCTTGAATATATCAATTGTTATCAGAACTGCTGAGTGCTAAATATCTCTGGAGATGGTCGGATTAAAATATCTGAAAGGTTGCAGAGTATTTTTGCAGAGTAGTTTTTTTCTGCTTAGTTTAGTTTAGAGATACAGCGCGGAAACAGGCCCTTTCGGCCCACCGGGTCCGCGCCGACCAGCGATCCCCACACACTAACACTATCCTACACACACTGGGGACAAATTTTACATTTATACCAAGCCAATTGACCCACAAACCTGCACGTCTTTGGAGTGTAGGACGAAACCGAAGATCTCAGTGGGTCATGGGGAGAACGTACAAACTCCGTACAGACAGCGCCCATAGTCGGGATGGAACCCGGGTCTCCGACGTTGCATTCACCGTAAGGCGACAACTCTACTCTGTACGGAGTTTGTACGTTCTCCCCGTGACCTGCGTGGGTTTTCTCCGAGATCTTCGGTTTCCTCCCACACTCCAAAGACGTGCAGGTGTGTAGGTTAATTGGCTGGGCAAATGTAAAAATTGTCCCTAGTGGGTGTAGGATAGTGTTAGTGTGCGGGGACCGCTGGGCGGCACGGACCCGGTGGGCCGAAGGGCCTGTTTCCGCGCTGTATCTCTAAATCTAAAAAATCTAAATCTAAATCTAAATCTACCGCTGTTTGTTTTCCACGACGGCGCCGTAACGCGAACACTTCAGGGTCTCCCGGTTCTCACGGCGAGCTTCATCTGACCCCCACGTCCCCAAATCACTTGTCACGCAGACAGTCTGCAGATGGCTGACGGAACAAAAGGGCACGTCATTAAATGTTGCCAAAGAACTTCTCTGGATTCATCCAGGGGGAGTGGAGTGATTGCTACATGCCTTCTTCACCTGCTATTCCACTGTGAAGCACAATTTGTACTGAGCAGAAAACAACTAATCAGCCCCATGGTCTCCTCCAGGACCCGCATTCCATCTGCTGATGTTAACAAGTGATAAGGGCCTTCTAATGGACAGAGATATGTGCTTAATTGCAGGTACAACTCATTGCTCAGCAGTGTCAGCCGAAGTGACGTTCACCAGAGATGGTCCACACTTCACTTAGCTCTCTGGCAAGGTCAAGGTTTGTGTAGGAAGGAACCGCAGATGCTGGTTTAAACCGTAGGTAGACACGAAAAGCTGGAGTAACTCAGCGGGTCAGGCAGCATCTGTGGAGAACATGGATAGGTGACGTTTCACAGAGTGCTGGAGTAACTCAGCGGGTCAGGCAGCATCTGTGGAGAACATGGATAGGTGACGTTTCACAGAGTGCTGGAGTAACTCAGCGGGTCAGGCAGCATCTGTGGAGAACATGGATAGGTGACGTTTCACAGAGTGCTGGAGTAACTCAGCGGGTCAGGCAGCATCTGTGTAGAGAAGGAATGGGTGACGTTTTGGCTCGAGACCCTTCTACAGACTGAAGAATAACAGCCTGATGGCTGTTTAGTTTAGTTTAGAGATACCCAGCGGAAACAGGCCCTTCGGCCCACCGGGTCGGCACTGACCAGCGATCCCCGCACACTAACAATGTCCTACACACACTAGTTGACTAGGGACAATTTACAATTACACCAAGCCAATTAACCTACAAACCTGCACGTCTTTGGAGTGTGGGAAGAAACCGAAGATCTTGAAGACTGAAAACCCACGCAGGCCACGAGGAGAACGTACAAACTCCGTACAGACAGCACCCGTAGTCGGGATGGAACCCGGGTCTCCGATGCTGTGAGGCAGCAATTCTACCGCTGCGCCACCGTGCCGCTCGTTATCATCGGTTTAATCCAGCATCTGCAGTTCCTTCCGACACAGAGAGTTTATTAGAGGTTGTGGTGTTTAGAAGCCTGAAGGTAGACACGAAAAGCTGGAGTAACTCAGCGGGACAGGCAGCAGCTCTGGAGAGATGGAGTGGTTGACGTTTTGAGTCGAGACCCTTCTTCAGACTGAAGAATAATCGCCTGATGGCTGTAGGGAAGAAGTTGTTCCTGAACCTGCTTCCAAGTCAGATTCACAACATGTAACATGTAACATATTGTCAAGTTTGCAGACGAAAACTACGGTGATCGGGCTGATCACCAACACTACAGAGCGGAGGTGCAGAACCTGGCGGACTGGTGCTCTGATAACAACCTGTCCCTAAATACCACCAAGACCAAGGAGCTGATCATCAACTTCCGTAGGTCACACAACGGGGAATACGCTCCGATCTCTATCAATGGGGACAGTGTGGAGAGAGTGTCCAGCTTCAAGTTTCTGGGCACTCACATTTCGGAGGATCTCACATGGTCCAATAACACTGCTGCGCTGGTCAAGAAGGCACAGCAACGACTGTTCTACCTGAGAACACTGAAGAAGTCTGGTCTACCCAAACAGCTGCTGACGACCTTCTACCGCTGCACCATAGAGAGCATCCCTGTGTGGTACCTCAGCTGCACGGAGGCAGAGAGGAAAGCTCTTCAGTGGGTAGTCCATAGAGCTCAGAGGACCATCGGAACACAGCTACCAGCCTTGGAGGGCATCTACAACACACGATGCCTCACAAAAGCCACCAGCATCCACAAAGACTCTTCACACCCCTGCAACAGTCTGTTCGAACTTCTACCATCGGGCAGACGATATAAGGTCTTCTACGCCCGCACCTCCACACTCAGGAACAGCTTCATCCCCAGGGCCATAGCTGCTATGAACCGGTCCTGCTGAGCCGGATGGTCACATCGCACAGTGAACCGGCACAGATCTACTTGCACTTTATTCTGTTTTAACTGTTTCTAATTTTGTTTCTCTGGGTTGTCTAAATCCCTGTTGATTAGCTAATTAATTTATTGCATCGTATGGAAGTGGCATTCCCAATCTCGTTGTACCCCTATACAATAGGTGCAGGAGGAGGCCATTCGGCCCTTTGAGCCAGCACCGCCATTCAATGGCTGATCATTCTCAATCAGTACCCCGTTCCTTCCTTCTCCCCATACCCCCTGACTCCGCTATCCTTAAGAGCTCTATCTAGCTCTCTCTTGAATGCATTCAGAGAATTGGCCTCCACCGCCTTCTGAGGCAGAGAATTCCACAGATTCACAACTCTCTGACTGAAAAAGTTTTTCCTCATCCCAGTTCTAAATGGCCTACCCCTTATTCTTAAACTGTGGCCCCTTGTTCTGGACTCCCCCAACATTGGAAACATGTTTCCTGCCTCTAACGTGTCCAACCCCTTAATAATCTGATACGTTTCGATAAGATCTCCTCTCATCCTTTCTAAATTGTACAATATTGTATTGTATTGTATTGTATGTGCATTGTAGTTTTTTTTTGCTGTTCACTTGCAACTCGGAATGCAAACTTGCGAAATGAATCACAAACAAGCTGTGCGAATTCTTGACGGTGAACAAAGAATTTAAATAGCACTCCTTCAGAATTACCTGAGTTGTCAGGCCAGATTATGTGCTCAGGTCTTTGGAATCTGTGGACATAGAGGCAAGAATGCTACTTACACAGAAATAACATTTGATTGATGCCTTAAATTCCCTCTGCAGCACAAGGCAATCGGAGGGACTCAAAACTGTGGTATGAACAATTTGGTCCACAGCCAAATGTGGGAGCCCACAAATATTAGACACACTCAAGGCTTGAAATACCCTCCAGGACTTTCCCTGCTAACTGCACCAATAATTTGGTTTAGGAAGGAACTGCAGATGCTGGTCTAAACGGAAGATAGGCACACAAAATGCTGGAGTAACTCAGTGGGGCAGAGAGCATCTGTGGAGAGAAGGAATGGGTGACGTTTCGGTTCGGTTGACGTTAATAGTTTAGTTTAGAGATACTGAGATACAACGTGTAAACAGGCCCTTTCGGCCCACCGGGTCCGCGCCGACCAGCGATCCCCGCACATTAACACTATCCTACACCCACTAGGGACAGTTTTTACATTTACCAAGCCAATTAACCTGCAAACCTGTACGTCTTTGGAGTGTGGGACGAAACCGAAGATAATAGACAATAGACAATAGACAATAGGTGCAGGAGGAGGCCATTCGGCCCTTCGAGCCAGCACCACCATTCAATGTGATCATGGCTGATCATTCTCAATCAGTACCCCGTTCCTGCCTTCTCTCTATACCCCCTGACTCCGCTATCCTTAAGAGCTCTATCTAGCTCTCTCTTGAATGCATTCAGAGAATTGGCCTCCACTGCCTTCTGAGGCAGAGATCTCGGAGAAAACCCACGCAGGTCACGGGGAGAACGTATAAACTCCGTACAGACAGCACCCGTAGTCAGGATTGAACTCGGGTCTCCGGCGCTGCATTCGCTGTAAGGCAGCAACTCTGCCGCTGCGCCACCGTGCCCTTTAGTTTCGTTTAGATACAGTGCGAAAACAGTCCCTTTGGCCCACCGAGTCCGCGTCTCCTAACCCTATTCTCCTGGCTTCTCCCCGTAACCTCTGACACCTGTTCTAATCAAGAATCCATCTATCTCGGCCTTAAAAATATCCACTGACTTGGCCTCCACAGCCTTCTGTGGCAAAGAGTTTCACAGATTCACCACCCTCTCATTCTGAGCTTGTGTCTTACATTTTAGAGGGATATGGAGCAAACATGGACAAGGGGGATTAGCTTGGAAGGAGGTTCTTGGTTAGGGCTGCCAACTTCCTCACTCCCAAATAAGGGACAAAAGGTGGCGTCACCGCCCCACGTGACCTCACCCAGCCAGCGGCCATGTGCTCCCGCTCCACCAATGGCGGCCGCCCGAGCCGGGAGGCGGGTTGCTATGCAATCTCCGTTAGGCAGCGTCCGGGCCTCCGGGCCTACACTGTCCGAGCCTACGCCGTCCGGGCCTACAGTGTCTGGTCCTACAGTATCCGGGCCTACAGTGTCCGGGCCTACAGCGTCCGGGCCTACAGAGTCCGGGCCTACAGTGTCCGTGCCTAGTGTCCGGGCCTACATCGCCGTCCGGGCCTACAGCATTCGGGCCTTCAGTGTCCGGGCCTACAGTGTCCGGGCCTACAGTGTCCGGCCCTACATCGCCGTCCGGGCCTACAGTGTCCGGGTCTACATCGCCGTCCGGGCCTTATATGGAACAAGGTCAGTCCTGTAAGGGATAAATCAATTTAGCCCAAAATACAGGATGTCCCGGCTAATACGGGACAGTTGGCAAGCCTATTCTTGGTCCACCTGGTGAAGCTGGGCCGAAGGTCCTGTCTCCGCGCTGTACGACTCTCGAGAGGCATAAAGTGTTACGGAGTGCGGTTGACAGTGTATTTACAACACAACTGCGAAAGATTTATACCAATTCATGTGCAAATTAACTCGTCGGGGAAATTTGCATGCTAATGAACATTGTAACTTTGTGGAGCTGTGGATAATTAGAACCTTCATCTTCTGCAAATCTCGGCTCGTTCTCTGCTAATGGAATCGGTGGAGTTACAGCTGATTTCCACAACACAATGGTGACATTCAGGATTAAAGAGTGTTCTCCCCTTCCAATTATTTAAGGGACGGTGGTTGGTTCTAACTAAACGTGCTTTCCAAGTCACTGCCTTTCACAATAACATTGCAACTTAAGATCTAAAAAACGTTCTCTGCCCGACACATTCATTTTCAGCAAACCTGAAAATTGATGTTCTGTAGCTGACAATAATTTTTTTTTTCAATTCAACTCATTAAAATGACTCGCAGGAGTGGCTGATCCAGAACAATGGTTTATTCAACAGAAAACTACATTAAACTATATTCATGAGGCGAGAAACACTTGGTGTAAACACTTGACAACGCCTCTTCAAAAAGACCGAACATAGAACGTAGAACAGTACAGCAGAGGAACCGGCCCTTCAGCCCACAACGTCCATGCCGAACACGACGCCAGGTTATACCATCAATCTCCTCTGTCCGCACGTGATCCATATCCCACCATCCCCCGCTTATCCATGCACCTTACTTAAAGCCACTCTGATATCTGCCTCCATCACCTGCTCCCGTGGGATAGTCTAGGACCGGAGGCCACAGCCTCAGATTTAAAGGAAGTTCTTCTCGGAAGGAGATGAGGAGAATTTTCTTCAGTTGGAGGGACGGTGAATCTGTGGAATACTTTGCCACAGAAAGCTGTGGATATTTTTGTCAGGCAGAGATAGATATATTCTTGATTAGTACGGGTGTCAGGGGTGATGGGGAACAGGCAGGAGAATGGGGTTAGGGGGCAGAGATAGATCAGCCACGAATGAATGGCGGAGTAGACTTTTTTTTTAGAGACACACCGCGAAAACAGGCCCTTCGGCCCACCGGGTCCGCGCCGCCCAGCGATCCCCGCACATTAACACTATCCTACACCCACTAGGGATAATTTTTACATTCACCCAGTCAATTAATCTACATACTTGTACGTCTTTGGAGTGTCGTCTTTGCAGAGAATTCCACAGATTCACCACCCTCTCACTCTGAGCTTGTGTCTTACGTTTTAGAGGGATATGGAGCAAACATGGACAAGGGGGATTAGCTTGGAAGGAGGTTCTTGATGAGGATTGCCACCTTCCTCACTCCCAAATAAGGGACAAAAGGTGACGTCACCGCCCCGCGCCCCACGTGACCTCAACCAGCCAGCGGCCACGTGCTCCCGCTCGACCCGAAACGTCACCCATTCCTTCTCTCCTGGGATGCTGCCTGACTTGCTGAGTTACTCTAGCATTTTGTGAATAAATACCTTCGATTTGTACCAGCATCTGCAGTTATTTTCTTATACTTGATATATTCTTGATTAGTGCGGGTGTCAGGGGTGATGTGGAGGAAGCAGGAGAATGGCGTTAGAAGGGAGAGATAGATCAGCCACGAGTGGATGGTGGAGTAGACTTGATGGGCTGAATGGCCTAATTCTGCTCCTATCAACCACAATCAGTAACCCGTGCCTGCCTTCTCCCCATATCCCTTGATTCCGCTAGCCCCTAGAGCTCTATCTAACTCTCTTTCAAATTCATCCAGTGAATCGGCCTCCACTGCCTTCTGTGGCAGAGAATTCCACAGATTCACAACTCTATGGGTGAAAATGTTTTTTCTCACCTCAGTTTTAAATGGCCTCCCCTTTATTCTTAGACTGTGTGGCCCCTGGGTCTGGACTCCCCCAACATTGGGAACATTTTTTCTGCATCTAGCTTGTCCAGTCCTTTTATAATTCTGTACGTCTCTATAAGATCCCCTCTCATCCTTCTAAACTCCAGTGAATACAAGCCCAGTCTTTCGAATCTTTCCTCATATTTCCTCGGTTGTTTGATCAGCAGAAATAGCAGCAGAAACTTTAGGTCTCAATCCGAAACGTCACCTATCCATGTTCTCCACAGATGCTGCCTGACCCACTGCGTTACTCCAACACTCTGTGAAACTTCACTATCCATGTTCTCCACAGATGCTACCTGACCCACTGAGTTACTCCAGCACTCTGTGAAACGTCACCTGTCCATGTTCTCCACAGATGCTGCCTGACCGGCTGAGTTACTTCAGCACTCTGTGAAACGTCACCTATCCATGATCTCCAGAGATGCTGCCTGACCCGCTGAGTTACTCCAGAACTATGCGTCTGTCTTTTTTCAAGAACATATTTTTAATCTAAACTGATGTGTCACAGATGGAGGAGTGAAGAATCAGAGTGAATTTTCAAAGTGAATTTTTGTTTTCCCACAAAGTTTATTCACTGACATGATCACCAGGAATTTGAAGGATGTGTTCCACAAATGAGTGTTAATCTCCGGAAGGGGGTAGGATCCAACGAGCCTGAAATATCGTTGCATATCCAGAAGGTTAGTGTGTGATCTAGCCAAAATATCAGCATAAAATGCTTGTCACTGAACAGCAATATGGGAGAGCAGAAGAGCGAAATGTGGAGGCGGTTTCTGCCCAAGAGCTGTGAAATCTTGCGAATAGTTTATGTTATACTTTGCTGACTTTTCTTCAAGTAAATGACTGCGTCATTGAAAATCTAAGTAAGCAGGGCAAGCAAGGTTGAGCGCAGAAGGTTGACCTCTTCTCACGTTTCTGAGGCACTAACTTTGCACAGGTTTGGTTCATATCCAGCATTGGGGGTAGACACAAAATACTGGAGTAACTCAGCGGGACAGGCAGCGTCTCTGGAGAGAAGGAATGAGGAGAGGTCGGAAGGACTGGGCATGTGTTCACTGGAGCTTAGCAGGATGAGAGTGGATCTTATCGAGACGTATAAAATTATAAAAGGACTGGACTAGCTAGATGCAGGAAAAATGTTACCAATGTTGGGGGGAGTCCAGAACTAGGGGCCACACAGTCTAAGAAAAAAGGGGAGGGCATTTAAAACTGAGGTGAGAAAAAAACTTTTTCACCCAGTGAGTTGTGAATTTGTGGAATTCTCTGCCACAGAGGGCAGTGGAGGCCGATTCACTGGATGAATTTAAGAGAAAGTTGGATAGAGCTCTAGGGGCTAGCGGAATCAAGGGATATGGGGAGAAGGCAGGCACGGGTTACTGATTGTGGATGATCAGCCATGATCACAATGAATGGCGGTGCTGGCTCGTAAGGGCCAAATGGCCTCCTCCCGTACCAATTTTCTATGTTTCTATTTTTCTATGAATGGGTGACGTTTCGGGTCGAGGCCATTCTTCTGTCTAGAGTCAGGGGGAGAGGGAAACGAGAGATATAGATGGTGATGTAGAGAGACATAGAACAATTGAATGAAAGATATGCAGAAAAGTTACGATGGTAAAGGAAACAGGCCATTGTTACCTGTTTGCTAGTTGAGAACGAGAAGCTGGTGTAACTTGGGGGGGGGGGGGGGGGAGGGGGGGTGGACAGAGAGGGAATACCTGAAGTTTGAGAAATCAAGGGTCTTGACACAAAACATCACCCATTCCTTCTCTCCAGAGATGCTCCTGTCCCGTTGAGTTACTCCAGCATTTTGTGTCAACCTTCGATTTAAACCAGCATCTGCAGTTCTTTCCTGCACATCAGTGTTCATACCGATTTATTCACAAAATGCTGTAGTAACTCAGCAGGTCAGGCAGCATCTCGGGAGAGAAGGAATGGGTGACGTTTCGGGTCGAGACCCTTCTTCAGACCATCAGTGTTCATACCACTGGGCTGTAAGCTGCCAAAGCAAAATATGAGATGCTGTTCCTCCAATTTGCGTTTAGCCTCACTCCGACAATGGAGGAGACCTGAATATTGACCTCTAACTTTGTAATCCTTGCTTCCCCTCTCTCTCCGTCCCTCCCCCTCCTAGTTCTCCGACCAGTTTCACTGATTAAATATTAATGACTGTGTGCCTCCTTGACAACTTCCCCTCAGCCAACCATGACCCATTCTACATTTCTTCATCATCGTCTGCTTTGATCTGTCGGTTTCACACCTTGCCCCTCCATATCGCTAGACTCCCTCTCCCCTGACTCTCAGACTGAAGAAGGGTCCCGACCCGAAACGTTACCCATTCCTTCTCTCCAGAGATGCCGCCTGTCCCGCTGAGTTACTCCAGCGTTTTGTGTCCACCTTTAATTCAGTTCAGTTTAGTTTAGTGTCACATGAGAGGAGATCTTATCGAAACGTATAAGATTATTAAGGGGTTGGACACGTTAGAGGCAGGAAACATGTTCCCAATGTTGGGGGAGTCCAGAACCAGGGGCCACAGTTTAAGAATAAGGGGTAGGCCGTTTAGAACTGAGATGAGGAAAATCTTTTTCAGTCAGAGAGTTGTGAATCTGTGGAATTCTCTGCCTCAGAAGGCAGTGGAAGCCAAGTCTCTGAATGCATTCAAGAGAGAGCTTGTTAGAGCTCTTAAGGATAGCGGAGTCAGGGGGTATGGGGAGAAGGCAGGAACGGGGTACTGATTGAGAATGATCAGCCATGATCATATTGAATGGCGGTGCATACAGGCTCGAAGGGCCGAATGGCCTCCTCCTGCACCTATTGTCTATGTTTCTATGTCTCTTGTCTATGTACCAAAAGCTTTTGTTGCGTGCTATCCAGTCAGCGGAAAGACACAGAAGGCCGTGGAGGCCAAGTCAGTGGATATTTTTAAGGCAGAGATATCATATCATATATCATATCATATATATACAGCCGGAAACAGGCCTTTTCGGCCCTCCAAGTCCGTGCCGCCCAGCGATCCCCGTACATTAACACTATCCTACACCCACTAGGGACAATTTTTACATTTACCCAGCCAATTAACCTACATACCTGCACGTCTTTGGAGTGTGGGAGGAAACCGAAGATCTCGGAGAAAACCCACGCAGGTCACGGGGAGAACGTACAAACTCCTTACAGTGCAGCACCCGTAGTCAGGATCGAACCTGAGTCTCCGGCGCTGCATTCGCTGTAAAGCAGCAACTCTACCGCTGCGCTACCGTGCCGCCCTAGATAGATGGATTCTTGATTAGTACGGGTGTCAGGGGCTATGGGGAGAAGGCAGGAGAATGGGGTTAGGGAGGGAGAGATAGATCAGCCACGATTGAATGGCGGGGTAGACTTGATGGGCCGAATGGTCTAATTCTGCTTCTGTCACCTATGAACTTACGAAAGGCAATACTTGATTATAATCGAGCCGTCCACAGTGTACAGATAGATGATAAAGGGAATAATGTGAATAATGTTTAGTTAAGAGAGGGAAGGAATCTTTACAGGACTTGGCTGTCAACACTGTGTTATTTTAACCAAGGGCCTGACAGAGATTTGTATGTTTCTCAAAATAAAACTGTATGGCAGGCAGTGTTGGATCAAAGACAACAAGGTTTTTGTTACCATGACAGTTGCACTGAGTATCTGCTGTAAATACTGTATCCGTAGCAAAACCTACTTCATCCAGGCACTCTTCAGCTTATACTCCTTGGAGCTCAGGAGGCTGAGAGATGATGTTGGAAGATTGTCAGGACTCAGGGGCTTGAGCTCTAGCGGGAGGTTGGACAGGCTAGGACTTTGTTCCTTGGAGCGTGGGAGATTTTACAGAGGTGAACCTGTATATAATCAGGAGGGCCATAGATTGGGTGGACGTACAGAATCTTTTTTTGTACCAGGGTTGAGGAATCAGGAGCCAGACGACATAGGTTTAAGGTGTGTGAGTAGGGTTGCCAACTGTCCCCTATTAGCAGGGATATCCCGTATTTTGGGCTAAATTGGTTTATAGACAATAGACAATAGACAATAGATGCAGGAGGAGGCCATTCGGCCCTTCGAGCCAGCACCGCCATTCAATGTGATCATGGCTGATCATTCTCAATCAGTACCCCGTTCCTGCCTTCTCCCCATACCCCCTGACTCCGCTATCCTATCGTACGGGACCGCCCTTGTCCCATATTAGGCTGCACCACCGTGCCAGACATTGAATAGTAGGACTATCTGCTGTAAATACTGTCTGAAGAAGGGTCTCAACCCGAAACGTCACCCATTCCTTCTCTCCTGAGATGCTGCCTGACCCGCTGAGTTACTCCAGCATTTTGTGAATAAATACCTTCGATTTGTACCAGCATCTGCAGTTATTTTCTTATATTGACTAGTTTAGAATCAGTCCACGATTTGTCAGAAAGGTTTTTTGAAGGAGTTTTTCACACAGTCCCATCTCCATAGCGTTTTATGTATTTTTGACTTCAAATATTTATCAAATTCTCTTTTAAGTCCTGTTGTATTCGATTTACATTAGAGTATTTGGTATGACCTTTATGTCCAAGCAAAGTCTGAATCAGAAAAGTATTGCTTTTCACATTAAGTTAGCTATTCTTCAGCAGAATATAGTTTCTTAAGATCATAACATCGGAGCAGAATTAGGCCGTTCGGCCCATCGAGTCTGCTCTGCCATACGATCATAGCTAATCTATTTTAACCTCTCAACCCCATTCTCCTGCCCTCTCTCGTAACCTCTGACACCTTTACTACTCAAAAACCTATTAGTCTCCACTTTAAAAATAATCAATGACTTTGCCTCCACTAAATTTAGCTTCTAAATTTAAATTCATAATCCTACATCCTAGGTCAGGACTGCTCTCTAGTTGGTGATAGGATGGTTCAGTTGCCCGATAACAGCCGGGAAGAAATTGTCCCTGAATCTGGAGGTTCTGCGTTTTCACACTTCTGTACCTCTTGCCTGATGGGAGAGGGGAGAAGAGGGAGTGACCGGTGGTGGAGACTGGTCCTTGATTGTGCTGCTGGCCTTGCCGAGGCAGCGTGAGGTGTAGATGGAGTCAGTGGAAGGGAGGTTGGTTTGTGTGATGGTCTGGGCTGCGTCCATAATCCTTGCAATTTCAAGCGGTCTGGGATTGAGCTGTTCCCAAACCAAACTGTGATGTACCCCGCTAAAGTGCTTTCTACGGCGCGTCTGTAGAATGGATGAATGAATGAATGAAAGAATGAATGAATGAATACGTTTATTGGCCAAGTATGTGCACACACAAGGAATGTGCCTTGGTGCTCCGCTCACAAACGACAACACAAACATACAGTTAACAATTAAGAATGAAGCATAAACACATCAAAACAATAAGGA